>NC_031780.1:2601630-2615920 GCF_001522545.3 Parus major
CTCTTTCTTTCTCTCTTTCTCTCTTTCTCTCTTTCTCTCTTTCTCTCTTTCTCTCTTTCTCTCTTTCTCTCTTTCTCTCTCTCTTTCTTTGTCTATTTTCTCTTTCTTTGTCTTTCTCTCTCTCTTTTCTCCTTTCCTTCTTTCCTTCCTTCTTCCCATTCCGTCTGTTCCCACTTTTTCTCTTTTATTCTCTCTTCTCTCTCCTGTCCAGCACAATCTCTCCATACCCATTTATTCACTGCAGAATTCGGAAACATTTCTGTTTTCCTTTCCTGGGGCTGCGGGACAAACCAGAACCAGGGCTGTGCTCCAGCTCAGCTCCAACCCCTCTTCCCGATGAGAAATCCCTTTCCTGCTGTGCCAGCTCGGCTTTCCCAGCCCGCCTGTGTTTGCCTCTCTCGCAGCCGCTCCAGCTCAGCCGGGAGGGTTCTGACACCGGACCCGCTCCCACTCGGGACATTCCGATGGCTTTTAGGGCTCAGCCGCACTCCTGGATGTCCCCACGCGTGGGGCGAGGGGACACGGGGGACACCCCGCGGGTCCGGATGGGGAAAAATCCTTCAGCCCGCGGTGCTTTGAGCGAAGAGCTCAAATTCGATCCTTTCCAAAGGAGAAACGAATAATCCTGGAAGGGAAATCCTTATGCTGCAACCTCAGCCCCCGGGCAGCATCTCTACCCGCAGGTATCCCGCAAAATCTGCGGGAAAAAGGGATCTGAAGAAATTCCTTCACCCCCGATTTTAAGGGGGGATAATGCAAAATTTGTTGGTGCATTTTAATAATTGAATTTGAGGGAAATTAAGAGAGAAGAGCTGAGGGTGCTGCGCAAAACGCGCTGGGAGTTTTGCAATTTTCCGAGCGGTTCTGAGAATGGGAAAAGCAAAACCATTTCTGGGTTCATTATTCGAAATTTTAGTGAGGTCTGGGCCAGGTTTGGTGCGGTTTTTCTTTATTTTAGGTGGGGTTGTTTTGTTGTTGTTTTCAGTGGATCGTTCTTTCGGTTTTTTGGCGTTTTGGGGTGTTTTTACAGAATTCTTCCCAATTCCTCTCTGCCTTCCCCACACGCACATCTACCCCAAAAGCCCCAAAATATTCACAGTGGGAAGATGAACACACCAATGCACCCGTTCCCTTCCCGTTCCCAGGATGATTCTCCCCCAAATAGAAATCAATCCCTTTTGCTGCAGAAATCGTTTAACCTCGGGCACAACAACCCTTGCTGGGGAAAGTTTTCCCACCTTGGCTCGGGCATTTCGCGTATCCACAGCGCATCTTTCCCAGGAACGCCAGCCGAGCTTTTTATTCCCTGCAGAAGATTTTTTTAAAGCCCCTCCAGGTCTCTTTTAATATTTACTTGGGGGCTGGTTGTGCAAAAGGGATCGATTTTCGAGGAGCTGCTCTGTTATCAGGAGGTAGGAAAGACGATAAGCCAAATTTTGGTGTATTTTAACTCTCTGCTCTGGAAGCTTCAAAGTAGAGGGATCCAGGAACCTGCACCACCCAAAGGCGCTGATGCACATCATTATTTGGGAATTCTAGCGGTGGAAAACAGCTTTTTGTCGGGAAGGCTTCCAAGGAAAACCACCCGCAGGTCTTTGGAAAGGGAGAATGGGCGAGAGCGGTTGTTCACAGCGGGAATTTCTGACGGCGTTTGTGAGCTCCCGCTTTGGGTTGGGAAAGGGGGAACACGGAGATTCTGTACGATATTTACTGTAGAAATGATGTTTAAAAGATGCAGGCTACCAGGCCGTTGTGCAGCCCAGCCCCGCTCCCGTGAGGTTTTCCTTTCTCCACAGGAAAACTCCGAGCTTCCCTGCAGTAAAAGCTGCTCTTGCAAGTGCTCTGTCCCTGGGCACCGTGAGCAGGGACAAGAGGGTTCTGTAGCACCAGGGAGCCTCTCGCACGGCTGTTTTGCTCCCCGGGCAGGGTGGTACCTCCGGGGACATCCTTGTCCTCAGCATCCCTCTCTGTTCGCTCCCCCCGCGGCACCGCCGTGCCCTGCCCGGGTGGCTCTGCCCTCTTGGCAGGTGACAAAGCACAAGGTCCCTGCTGGGGACGCCGAGCCCTGCCCAGGGCAGTGCCCAGCTGCTGGAACCCCCTCTCCCCCCGGGCCGGGTGATGCTCGGTGGTCCCGGGTTGGATAAAATCCATTCTCCCTCCAAGGAGCCCACCTGGATCTGCACCCCGGGGCTCGCGTGGGTCCCCCCATCCTCCCCTCGCGGTTTTCCTCTCAGAGATCGCGCTGCCCTCACCCCCAGGGTGCTGTCCCCTGGCAAAGGGAGACCGGATCCTTCCCCAAACCCGCCGTGGTTGTTTCTCGCATCTCCCCACGATGTTTAGGAGCGATTCACTCCCCACCTTGCCCATTATTTATCCCGATAATGGATGGTCCCTGCGGCTTTTGGCACCCGTGGAAGAAAATAACCTGTTCCTCCTTTATGTGGGATATTCCGTTTTAATTTCTCCCACCTCTCGGTGCAAACGGATTTTGTGGGACACCCCAAAATGGGGCTGATGACCCTCGCCTGCCCGATGCTAAAATTCCCCCTTCCTCCAGCACCGGTACATTGATGGGATTTCGACAGGGTTTGGTTTATACTTGGGGGGAAAAAAACCCAAAAAACAAAAAAACGCTGCGAGAGCCAAACAAAAAGGTTTCATAAGGCTGGAAATAAGGCTGAACCCCGTGGAATTCCCTCGTCCTCCTGGTTTGGTGGAGACCCCGGCGCAGCTTGGCCCAGCCGGACTTTTGGCATCGGGAGTTGCCGGGGACTGGAGGTGGTTCCCGATGCCAAAAATCTCAGCAGCGAATCGAAAGGTTTCTCCAGCACAATTTTATCTCTATCCTGAGGGGATTTGGTGCTGGAAAAGCTGGAAGTGGCTATGAATTTTGTTTGGATGCCGCTGCTATGCCAAGTTGCTGGGAGAGGGGATATCCCTTCCCAGGGGTTCTGTTTGCTTTGGGAGTATCCCCAACCGCGGGCCCCCAGGGAAGAAACCTCGTCCAGGAAAGCCTGAATGTCTCAGGAGCGGATTTACACCTGGATTTACACCTGGATCTACACCTGGATTTACAATTCGAGCTGCCTTTAAGGGCGAATTTGTGGGATGTGGGAGCATCACTCGCCGGGTCCCAGCTCTGCTGCGGCTCAACCCCGCTGCTTCACTGGGTACCCAATTCTTCGGCTCTGAATCCCAGCCAGCCCAAAAGCATCCCCGCGGGAAAGCATTCTAGCTATCCGTCCCTGAGCGGGGATATAAATACCCGCAGATATTTGGAAGATCTCTGTGGGAAGCGATTGTGTCTGAGTGGTAGCGCTCGGAGCTTATTATCGCTGGAACCGATTTGTATTGCAG
The DNA here is from genome assembly GCF_001522545.3 of Parus major. Classification (NCBI taxonomy): domain Eukaryota; kingdom Metazoa; phylum Chordata; class Aves; order Passeriformes; family Paridae; genus Parus; species Parus major. Next base: position 2,604,988 of record NC_031780.1, read on the forward strand.
GGATCGGCTCCTGCCAGAAAACTCCACAGAAAAAAATTCCCGAGCCGAAGGAGGCTGTAAATTCCTGCGCTGCAATATTTCATCGAAGGACGTCATGGAAAATCTGGGCTCGAAGGGCGCGGGGGGGAGACTCGGGACGGGCAGAGGGGGAAAAGGGAGACAAAAAGGGGAGATTAAAATTTTCCTTTTTTTCTTTTTTTTCCCTTTTTGACCAAAGCCCCGAACTTCTGCCTGAGGCACGGCGGTGACAGCCAGCCCGCACCTCCCCGCAGCCGCCTCAGACACTCGGGCAGCTCTGCTGAGCTCCCAATTTCGGCTTTTGCTCTCCTAAAATCTTCTCTAGGGCTCATTGGGCTTTGCCTCCAGGAATGGGAGAGGCCGAGGCTGGGACTGGGAAAGATCCCACGAGTGGGGGGCAAAGCCTTGCCGTGTGATGGACCAGCAAAAAATTAGTTTGGAGTGTGCGTGCGTCTCCCTAAAAACACCTCTCGGTGCTTCCACCTTCCCCCAGCTCTCCTCTCTCCATCCTCGAGCCCCTCGCTCGAATGCACCCCCTCGCCTTTAAATAAACATTTAGGGATCGATTCGCCGCGGATTTGGGGCCAGCGGCCACGGGGATGGCGGCGACTGAAAATAAAAAAAACCCCGAGGCAGGCGAGGGGAAAAGGCCGGTGCTGGGGAGCAGGGGGGGTCCCGCGGGGGGTGTTAATGCAAAGCAGGACAGCGGGGAGGGGGACACGGGGCGGTCACTCCCCTCGCCCTGGGTGGTCCGGGCTCGCAGGAACACCCCGGCCCCTCTCGGAGCAGCACCCTCTAACAATACCACCTATATACATTTCCATCCTCGGGTTACACCCGGCCTGCTCGCAGAGTTGACTTCACTTAAGCAATTAGCTAGTAAAAATACCTTCGGCGCAGGAAAAGGAAGAAAGCTCGGATTTGTCTATTTTTACACAAAACACGGCCCGAGTTTGGGGCAGGGGGAGGGAAGGGGAGCGGGTTTGGGAAGGAGCCGGGTGGGAAGCGCGGCGGGGCCGGGGGTGCTGGTGGGGCCGGTAAAGTGGGCTCAGAACGGGATGGGAGAGGCTGATTGAGCCAGATGATAGTTAAATTTTTGCCATTTTTAGTTTTTCTCCCTGCTTTTCATCTCAGCCCGTCGGGGGCTGGGGGAGGACTCGATTCACGCACCCAAACCACGAGCAGACAACACCAAACGCGAGTCCCGTTTTCCCCCACACCATCCTCCTCCTCCTCCTCCAGGCTTTTTCTCCCCAAAACTCTCCTTTCCCCAGCTCTTGGGCTCGGATTAAAACCCTCCAACATTTCTGCTATTCCCACGACTAGGCCTATAGGACCCCGAGAGATATATTCCCATTTTTAACTTTTGCTAGCTGTAATAAATGCATCAGAAACCAAATCTTCCCACTCCTAACAGATATTGCGAGAGGGGGAAAGCACACTCGTGAAGGGACTGGTTTTCTTTGAGGGGAAATAGTTTGATTTCCACGGAGAGTTTTGGGGGTTTTTTTGACTCTGGGATATTTTATTTCCTTGTGGAAAGGCTGCCGGTGGTGAACCCTTTGAACGTGATTTTTTCACGGGTGCTTTGTGCTGTGTTTGGAGCTCCATCCCCGGGTGTTTTGGGGCCGGATCGGGGAGATTCGGTCGCAGAGTGATGTAAAGTAAAGAAACCCGTCCTTTTCGAGAGCTGGGGGAGAACATTCGATGCGGAGCAAAGCTCAGGGTCAGAGATGCGCTGCCACAGCAAAAAATAAAAAGAAATGCAGCGAGAAGCAAAGGGAATATTCTGCACCAGCGACCTCGGGGATGTATGCCCCGCGGAAGGTGATTGCTTAAAAAAAAAAAGCGATTTTTGGGGTGGTTTCTCCCCTTCTCGAGCAGCCACCGAGCTTCTCGTTCTGCTCCGCGCCGAGGGAGCAGCGGCCGCCGCCTCCCCGGGCAGCCGGAGCTGCTCGCTCTCCTCCTCCTCCGGGGAAAAGCTGCAGAAATATCCGTCCCAACCTCCTCCCACCCCTCCCTGGCTACCTGCCCCCGGCCTGGGGTTTGCCCAGCGCTCTCCCGTGCCAGTCCCGGGCCCGTTTGCACCGGGAACGGGAGGGCCGCTGCTGTCTGCGGATGACTTTTATTTTTTTAAGCTTTTTTATGTCAAAAGGGGAGAAAAGGAGCGTGTGTGTGTGAGGGGAGGATAGAAAGAAAGAGAAAAAAAGTAAAAGAAAAGCCTGATGTGAAATCCCTCTTGGTTGTACCACAGATGTGACAGGCGCCCCCGAGGCTGCTCACAACTGCTCGCCAATAACGCGGAGGGAGTTTGGAAACCCGATCGGTGCCTATCTTTCCTTTAAAAGGTATTAAATTATCATTAAAAACTTGAAAAGAGAAGCTGGAAGGCGGGGGCCTTGGGGAGGGGGTGTCCCTTGTCTCTCTTTGCACAGGGATGCACCCACACCCTGCGCCGAGGCCTGCGACCGGCTAAGGGGGGACGGCGTGGATTTTTTTTTTTCCCTTTTTCCTTTCTCTTTTCTTTTCCCCAATGTCGGGAGGGAGCAGGCGGCAGCAGCCGGCACATGGGCAGCCCTGAGAGCCCTTCCTTGCCCCGTGGCCACCCGCACTCCGCCCGCCCCGCTCCGCGCAGCTTTCCACGCGCGGGCCGCGAGAAGGTGACAACGATTTCAAGGGACTTACCTCGAGTGACAGCTCTGCCGGTGCACGGTGCTCAAAGAGGTGGCTTTTGGGGGAGAGGGGAGGGAGAAAAGGGGGTCTCTACCCCTCTGGCTTTCTATTCTCCTTCCCCCCCACTGGCCGCGTGTGCCCGTGGCACCGCAAGAGCTGAGCATCAAACTCCGGGCACGGAGCCGCGGAACTCCAGCCCAGATTTATACACACCCCCCTCAAAAAACCCCGAACTACCCAAAACAAATCAACCCACCCTCATCCCTAAAGCAGCTTCGGAGCAGGCGAGGAGCCCGAAGCCCGTTCCCGGCCCCGGAGCGGCGGCGGAGGCAGAAAAGGGTATTTCGCGAGGCAGCGGGAGTTTTCGCCGATTTCTTTTTATTAAAGCACCCCCGAGCCCGTGTTTACATTGCGCAGTATAAACATCCTGCCCGGGCCCGCCGAGCTTAAAAAGAGCGCAAGAAGAGGGGGTTCGGAGTGGGTGAAGCTGCGCGCAGCGCGGAGCCAGAGCCGGGCAGCGCCTCCGCCGCCCCACGGCCCGCGGAACCTCCGCGCTGCCCGCAGGGGACCCGCGTGGGGCCCTTCCCGTGCTTTCCAGGCCTGGGAAGAGGGCAAGGACGGGGGTGGAGGAGCCCCACGGCGCGTCGCGGTCACGCGTGGCATAAACCACACACACACACACACACACACACACAGGCACAGACACACGCGCGGTGCCCTCCGCGGCGGGCAGGGGCGCGGCGTGCAGCCCCCCCGGGTGGGGCAGGGCGGCGTGGAAAGGGCTCTTTAAAAGCTGCCCACCAGCGGGGAGCGGCGGCGGAGGGGGCCGGCACGGGGCGGCGGAGGGGCCGCCCGGGAGGGCGGGGGGGAGCGGCTCGGGGCGGGGATCTCCGCTCCGCGCTTACGTCTGTCAAGGAGCGGCAGACGCCGCTGCGAGAGATAAAGTAGAAGGCGAGCGGAGGGGCCGGGGGCAGACTCGACAGGCACCGCGATGGGAAGCAGCTCCCCGCAGCAGCGGCAGCGCCGGCACAGCTAAAGCCTCCGGAGGGGACGGCGGCGGCCCCGGGAGCCCGGCCCGGCGAGGGGCAGCGGGGCGGGCGCGGGCGGCGGCCCCGGCTCCTCGCTCGCAGCAGCCGAGCTCAGCTCGCTTCCACCCGCCCCCCCATCCCGCCTCCCTGCGGCCCCCCCGACCCTCCGCCTCTCGCTCGCCTTCTGCAGCCGCGCTCGGATTTAGGGATAAAGTGGGAGGAGGAGGCGAAGGGGGGGTGGGGGGTGTCGTCGCTTCCATTTGTTTATCCACGGAGGGGTGAAGTCTCCCGGTGGAAAGGCAGCCCGCCGGGGGGCCGGGAGGACGCCGGAGGGAGGGTGGTGGGTGAGTGGCGGCGAGCCCCCAGCAGCGTGGCCTTTTGGGGGGGCGCTGGGGGGGCGGCGGAGGAGGGCCGGGGCTGGGGCTGGCCGCCGCGGACCTGGCCGTAGATGACTGCAGAAGCGCAGCAGGCTCTGTCCTCTCAGCCCCCTCCTCCTCCGGTGCAGAGCAGCTACGGCCCCATGTCCTCCGTGGCTGAGAAGCAGCCGCAGAGCTCGGCCATGGACGCCGCCTCGGCGGGGACCGGCGGCGCGGCCGGCAGCGCCCCGGGCAGCGGCGGAGCCCCGGGCAGCGCCGGCCCCAAGGCGAAGAAGACGAACGCGGGGATCCGGCGGCCGGAGAAACCGCCTTATTCCTACATCGCCCTCATCGTCATGGCTATCCAGAGCTCTCCCTCCAAACGCCTGACCCTCAGCGAGATCTACCAGTTCTTGCAGAGCCGCTTCCCTTTCTTCCGAGGCTCCTACCAGGGCTGGAAAAACTCGGTGCGCCACAACCTCTCGCTCAACGAGTGCTTCATCAAGCTGCCCAAGGGCTTGGGACGCCCGGGCAAGGGCCACTACTGGACCATCGACCCGGCCAGCGAGTTCATGTTCGAGGAGGGCTCGTTCCGCCGCCGGCCCCGCGGGTTCCGGAGGAAATGCCAGGCGCTGAAGCCCATGTACAGCATGATGAACGGGCTCAGCTTCAACCACCTCCCCGACAGCTACGGCTTCCAGGGCTCGGCCGGCGGGCTCTCCTGCCCCCCCAACAGCCTCTCCCTCGAAGGGGGCTTGGGGATGATGAACGGGCATTTGTCCAGCAACGTGGAGGGGATGGGCCTGGCGGGACACTCCGTGCCCCACCTGCCCGCCAACGGTGGGCACACCTACATGGGCGGCTGCACCGGCTCCTCGGCCGGGGAATACCCGCACCACGACAGCTCCGTGCCCGCATCCCCGTTGCTCCCCGCCGGCGGCGTGATGGAGCCGCACTCGGTTTACTCCAGCTCGGCCTCGGCGTGGGCTCCCAGCGCCTCGGCGGCCCTCAACACCGGCGCCTCCTACATCAAGCAGCAGCCCCTCTCGCCCTGCAACCCCACGGCCAACCCGCTCTCCTCCAGCCTCTCCACGCATTCCCTCGACCAGCCCTACCTGCACCAGAACAGCCACAACACCGCCGACCTCCAAGGTAAGGAGCGGCCACGCGTGGGGCGCATCCGCGACCGCGGCCACGGGGGTCGGCCGGGGGCTTCGGGTCCCTCGTGGAACCCCCTGCGGGCCGGGATCCCGCTTCGGGGGCTCTCTTAGTGCTGTTCCCGAGGGGAAGCTGCCTTGCCCTCGCTCCTCGCCTCCTTTCCCGGGGCAGCCGGGCTCCCGTCGGGTCTCTCCCCGCTGAGGAGATGAGAACGGCCGGGCCGGGGCTCGGCTCCCCCGGGCCGGGGCTCCGCTCCCCCGGGCCGGGGCTCTGCTCTTCCCGGCGGCTGCTTCACCTCCAGGGCCGTCCCGGGCCTAAAGCCGGTGGGCTGAGGCAGCGGGGAGCTGCGGGAAGGAGAGGCTGGGGATGCACCCTGGGGCTCTCCCACCTCCATCGGGACTTGGAGAACTCCGCAGAGGGAAAAAGGAGGAATTCCTCATCGAATGGTCGGCCACCCGCGCCATCCCTCCCCGTCCCGTCCCGGCCCCTTCCCCGCCATCAGCTGTATTTTCCACGCATCTCAGGGCCGTGTTTTCCAGGCCCATCACCTCCCTCCATCTGTCGCTCACGTCCCAGCCGGCGGCCCGGACCCCCCAAATCCTCCGGTGCCCCAAAACCCCTTCTCGGTCTCGTTCCTGGAGCTGTCGGGGCTGCATTTGCCCCGGGTCTTGGAATGGAGATGGTGTTTGGCCGGGAAGAGGCCTCGGAAGGGACGAGGCCAGCGCTGGGTTTCGCTTTGCTGCCCAAATTCCCCTCGGGATGCGGTGGCTTTGGGCTCTCGTGGCACGGGGGAGCCACGGGCGGCTGATGGGGCAGATTTGGGGGTCCCTGCCCATCACCCCGGGCCTTCGGGGGAACGGGATGTGCCTGACGGGAACGGCTGTGAAGCGGAGAAGAAATGGGTCAAAGACACAAAGCGAAAAGGGGAAAAAAGCATCAGGCGGGCCGGGCCGGAGCTGCAGAACCCGGGCAGAGCCTCAGTCCCGGCCGGGCCGGGCAGTGCCCACCGCGGGCACCCCCGGCCCCGGGGCAGTTCCCGGAGCTCAGCGCATCCCGGGCCTCTGGAAAACGGAGCTGGGAATCCGCCCCGAGGAGCCACCGGGCCCATGCGCGGCCTTCACCGAAACGCTCTGATTTTCACCCAAAGGAGCTGCGGGGAGCGCTCTCGGGCAGGGCACCCCATCCCCAGCGCAGCCCGAATTCCCGGGGCGCTTTTCCATGGCGAGCTGGCGGAAGGAGCGGTAGGAACATCCCCGCTCCCGGTGGCTCTCGCTCCCGGCCTCCTGCCGGTCCCCACCGCCGCTCCCGGCACGAACGGGAGCTGCCCCGCTCCGCACCCGGCGCATTTCCCGCACGGGCCGAGGCCATGGGAAAAACAGCCGGGGGAAAGAAAATAAATCGAAGTGTTGAAAAAAAAACCCCAAACCCTAAACCCAAAGCAAATCCCTTATCGCAGTGCCCTGGGCCGGGCAGGGAAGCTCCGTCCCGGGGCCGCGGGTATTGCTCCGCCGCACCTGCCCCGGGGGTGCCGAAATACCCCAAATCCGCGCTCGGACCGGGCCGCGAGGGCCGGTTGGGTTGTTGGGATTTTTTTTTCTACCCCATCCAGAGTTTTTCTCCCTCCTCCTCGCTCACTCTCCCCTCCTAAATCTTTTGCGCTGCTGACCATCTCTCCCCCCGTCCCGCAGGCATCCCGCGGTATCACTCGCAGTCTCCGAGCATGTGCGACAGAAAGGAATTCGTCTTCTCTTTCAACGCCATGGCCTCCTCCTCCATGCATTCAGCGGGCAGCGGCTCCTATTACCACCAACAAGTGACATACCAGGACATCAAGCCGTGCGTTATGTGAGCCGCGGCGGAAAATCCCCGCTGCTGGGGCCGGCCAGGCCGGAGGCGAGCGCTGAGCATCCCCCAGATGAGATCCCTCAGGACGCTCTGGGTGCCAGGGGATTGTCCCAGCCTGGCTTTGGGCAGCAGGAACGGACCGGAGCTCCGGGAAGCGGCGGCGGAGCGGAGAGAGGAGCCGGGAATGAGCAGAGCCCCGGCCGGGGGTGCGAGCCCGCAGCGCCCGTGCGGGAGGAGAAAGCGAAAATGCAGCTCCCCCCGTCCGTCCAGAAAACCCCGACTGCGATTTGGGGTGAGGCTTTGCCAAATGAGGTTTTGATACTTTTTTTTAAAAAAAAATATGAAATTTCAAACTCGTTTTGGGAGCTGGCGGTGAGCGATGGCAGCGGCTCGGCTGGGAGGAGCAGAGCCGGGTCGGGCTGAGGGGGCTGGAAAAGACCCCGAACTCAAATCCCCTCGGTGCCGTCTCACTTCGAGCCCGGAAAAATACTTTTTTAAATTTGGTTTTTTCCTTTCTTTCCTTTTTTTAAAAAAAATTATTTTTTTTTTTATTTGCCGGCCAACACCCAGCAGGCAAAAAAAAAAAAAAAATCTCTCAGAGGGATTTTTTTGGAATTATTAATTTTGGTTTTTTTTGCCTGCATAAAGACTGCAGGACCAGACCCTATGCAGAGAGAACAAGGCACTTTGGAAAGAGACAGCCATGCTCATCCTGTTATTTATTCTACATTTCTTTTTGTTGTTGTTGTTGCTAATAATGGAGACACGAATAGTCTCAGTTGATCAGTATTAAATCGGGGAATCTCTGTTGGCAATATTTGCCATATAGATTTGGGTTTTTTTAGTTAACCTTTGTAAATTTGCAAGCGACCGTGGTCTCTGTGTAAAGACAATCCTCCATATGTTTTTATAGAAATATATATATAATGAAGGATTATTCCCCTCCCTTCCCTCTCTATTTTTTTTTCCACCCTGACGTTGTACAGTTCGGTGACACCTATTTTAATTCTTTCTGCACTGTATAAAATTGTAATTATGTGGATTTGTTGTTTTGGTTTTTTTTCGCCTTTTTTTTTTTTGTTTTGTTTTTTTGTGTACGTTTTGTCCCTAAAGAAAAAAAAAATCCCGAAATAAAACCTGTATGTTATTTGTACATGGGCTTCACGATTGTATGAGCAGCAAATAAACGAGCATGCGGTGTAATTAAGCTTAATTAATGAGGAGTCCGTGGCCTCGGAGGGGCCGCGCAGCCCCGGCCCGGCCCTGCAAACCCTCGGGCAATAATTCCCAGACTCAAAATCGACTTTTTAGGCTTTTTTCACCTTCGCGGAGTCCTGGTTGCCAATTTCCCTGCTGGGAAATATTTCGATTTGAGGATATTGAAACGCAGAAGGAGGAAAAACGGCGGTGCTTTTTCTTTTTAGCTTTTTATTATTAGGATTATTCCGTTTTTTCCTACGGCAAAAGGCGCGGTTTGACAGCTCTCTGCCTCTCCTTCGAATTCCAGGCGTGAGGCTGCCGGGATGGAGCCCGCGGTTCCTTTTTTTCCTCCTCCTCCATCCCGGGAATTTTCTGATCCGCACATCCCTGCGGCACCTCTGGCAAGGAACTTCCCGCTGGCTTTTCCCCGTGTGAAAAAGAAACAAAAATTCATAAAATGGAAGGAAATTAACCCAAATTATTAAGAATTATTAAGAATTAATAAACAGGAATGAAAAGTTATGCAGAGCAATTGCACCATCTCTGTCGTGCGTGGGGCAGTGATAAATCTGCATTTAAATATCGGTATTTTCCTGTGAAATTTGGGGGGATTTGGGCTAATTCAGGATCCCCCAGTATCCAGGATTTTTTGCTTTAATTCGTGGGCCAATCTGTCTCCATCAATATCCAATATAAATGTCCATAAAAAAAGAGATGCAGGCGAATTAATCTGATTACGTGGTTGTGGATTTCTGCCTTTAGAGAGGGAAATTGAATCACTGCACACTAATTAGCCCAGCTCTGTGGAATCAGATTAATTAAAATCCAAGTGCGCTGTAAGAAGAAGGGACAAATTTGTAATATTATTGTATTTAAGACAAGGCTTTATTAGAGTTGGGGAAGGCCTTTTCAGAGTGGGTTTTTTATTGTTGTTTTGTGGGTTTTTTTTGAGGAGCACTGTTGGGTTTTGGTCTTTTTTTTTTTAATTTTGTTAATGTTTTGGTTTTTTTTAAATCTCTGTTTAGATCTCTTTAAACCATCAGCAATCTACCTGCAGCATTATTGGTTTTCCTTGTTTTTATGCTTTTCTGGGCTGATCTTTCCCACATCCCTGCCCATCCCTGCTGGAGTCGAGCACATTGTCTCCATCCTTTCAGGTACAAGCTGCAAACAGAGGGGTTTTTGCTCCTGAAGCAAATTATCTGTACTAGGTGTGGTTGAGATAATGGTCCAGGGTTAGGAGTTCATCTCCTTGAAATCCCACTGTCCCTCCCCAGGTTTGTTTTCATCCTTTTGGATTGATTTTGGCTCCTCCTTGGCATTTGGTGCTGCTGGAGGCTGGGAAGGGCAGGCAGCACCTTGTGAGGCTCGGGCACAGCTCACAGGGGATCTGCTCCCCAGCAAAGCCTGATGTGATTCATTCTTTTCCCTCCCGTGGCTTTCCAAACCTGGAAAAACAGAGCCGCTGCATTCCGTGGACGCCACATATTCCTCAAGCCAGTGAGCGCAGTCTAAACAGGAGCTCTCCATCCCAGAGCCCTCCAGCAGCCAGGAGAGGCCGAAACCCCCCGGCTCCTGCCCCCAGCTCTCTGCAAAAGCCCAGCAGGATTTTTCCCAGTGTTTTTAGTCCCATGGGCTGGTAAATCCCGAGCTGCTGCCCCAGCTTTGTGCTTTTCCAGGAATGGTTGGGCTCTGAGGGGAGGTGAGGAGGGATAAACTTGCCCAGAAATGCTGTGGGAGCCCTGGGAGAGGGGCGAGGCAGGGCTTGCTCAGCAATGTGGGATTTGCTGCCGGAAAGGCTCAGCTGTGGCTCAGCTCAGCATCAGCGAGCTGCTCCCTGCTCCTCATCCCTCACATCCCAATCCTTAGGGAATACAACTCAGTTTCTTTTGGGGTTTTGGTGTTTCTACTTCAGGAAACAGCTTCTCATCGCTGATGCCCTGCACAGACCCAGGGATTTTCTACAGGGATGAAATTGCCCAGGAGTTTTTAAGAGGGATGAGATTTTGGAGCATGATGAGAGACAGGGCCTGGTGTCTCCAGCCAGGTTGTCCCAGCTGGATCAGGGGACATTGGTGTCCCCAGGCCTTGTGCAGGGATTCTGGTGGCAAAGAGCTTCCCCCTGCTCATCCAGGATGTTTCCCTCATCCTCACCAGGCCACCATGGAGCTGGAGCTGTGCCCTGTGCCCTGCCAGTGTCCCCAGGGTGCTCACAAGGGACACTCAGCCCCACGTGGGGACAGAGCTGCAGGGAGCGCGGGACAGTGCAGGGATCCCAAGGAAACCCTGGAAGAGGGGATGTGGGGCTGGGGCCCCTGTGGGGGGGACACATTTTTGGGAGAGTCCCTTGGGATGATCTGCAGCCTTTTTTGGGAAGCAGCATCGGGGTGGGGATGCTGGTGAGGGGTCTCTCAGAGATCTGGGGTGGCTGGAGGATTCCGGGGGTTTGGAGGGTCCTGGGGCATTGAATAATCCCAGAGGATTGGAGCATCCTGTGGGAGAACTGGAGACATCCCAGGGGACTGAGGGATCCTGGAGGCTTTTGGACAATCCTGTGTGGGTTTGAGGGATCCTTGGGGGTTTGGAATCTCAGAGGGATTTGGATGATCCTGGTGGGTTGGGATGATCCCAGAGAATTAGGATGATTCCAGGGAT
>NC_031780.1:2616481-2639569 GCF_001522545.3 Parus major
AGGATTGGGATGATCCCGGTGGGATTGGGATGATCCCGGGGGTCGCGGGGCGGTGCCGTTCCCTTGCCGGCAGCGCCACCTGGCGGCGCCGAGCAGGGACCGCCGGCCCGCGGCTTTCCCAAAATTTGGTTTCAAAGCCGTCCAGTCAGGGCCGGTTTGGAGCCTTTTCTCCACCAGGTGGATGCTAAAAGCTTGTTTTTCTCCCTTATTAATTATTTTTTTAAAATCTCTTTCAAAATGTGTTTATTTTGGGTTTTATTTTCCCCTTCTGGCATCTGTGAGGGGGCACATCCCTTTATCCCATCTTCACACCAGTTCCAACTCCTTCATGGAGCACTTTTGGATCAAACCTTTTCCATGCCCAGTGGGACAGATGGGAACACCTGGAAAAACATGGAGTAATCCATGGATACAGGCACCTGACACAGGATGTTCTCAGATGGGGTTGATTATCCACATTTGCAGAAAACCTTGGAGAATCAACCGGTGGGAACAACGTCCAGAACATTAAATGGGTATTTGGAATCCCAGGGGATGAGTTTGGCACCAGGTTCTTATCAGATATAAAGGCTGAGATCCATTAAAATCAGTGGGTGTCTGATTTCTCCCTCAAAACAAAAAATTTGGGATCTCAGGGGATCCAAACAACAGCTCTTGTCACTTTTGGAAGGGGATTTTGATTTCTGCAATGCTTTTGGGAGGCCACACCCGAACATCTGTTCCTTTTCCAAGCATAACTCCTGCCTGATGCTCTGCAGGAAAAGGCAGTGCTGGGATGCTCCTGGATTTATCCCTGCCAAGGAATCTTTGCCACAAGGAGTCATCCTCAGGGATCAAACAGGGGGATGAAAGGAGGTGCCTGGAAGTTGGTGTTATTCCTAGAAATCCTCAGATTGGCTCCACAAGTGAACAAAGGCATGGGGCTCCCTTGTTTTCTTAAGTAACTTTCCCTGTCAGAATCCAGTAAGGAATTAAAACCAGAATATTAATATCAGTGGTTGGACTGGATAATCCCAGGGGGTCTTTTCCAATCAAAATGATCCTGTGGGTTTATTATTGATAAAAGACAACAGAAGGAATAAATCTTATTGAGCTTCTGGCTCCATATCCCAATTCCCATTATCACAGGGTGCCCAGAGAAGCTGTGTCTGTCCCTGGAGCCCTGGCAGTGCCCAAGGCCAGGCTGGATGGGGCTTGGAGCAGCCTGGAATAGTGGGAGGTGTCCCTACCATGGCTGGGGTGGCATGGGATGAGCTTTGAGGTCCCTTCCAACCCAAACCATTCCATGAGAGGCTGCTCTGATTCATCCAACTTCTGATAAACATTCCAACTCCAGTCTTGAACTAAACTTTTGCAGGGGAGCTGCAGATCCTTCGTAAAAATTCACTGAGGGAGTCACTGTGCCATCGACATGGATTTCCTTTCCTCAGACACTTCTCCAGCTCATCTCAGAGATCCCCAGGATGTCAGGAACGAGCACCAGAGAGCAAATGGCAATGCTAGAGGTGAAACCACCTCGGTTTAATCATGGAAAGGGATGTGGGGACACTGGCAGTGCCACTTGGCTTCAGCAGGGAGAACACGAGCCTGAGCACAGACCTTCCTTTATTTAAAGCAGCAGGACTCCAAAGCCCTGGAATGGCACAGAAAGTGCAGCTCTGTGGCTCAGCTTCAGGCTAATTACTGCAAAAATAAGCAAACACACCTGGGAAAGCAGGATGACATGGCCTGGAAAGTTCTGCAGGGACTTTGGGGTACCAGGAGTTCATTTGGAGCAGAATTTGCTGCAGCAGTTGTGTGGGGGTGAAGAAAAGTCACTGCAGGGCGGCAGCTCCAGGCACTGCCTCCTCCAGAGGGATGGAAATGCCAGAGCCTGAGCAGTGCAGGTGCCTGGAAACACTCGGAAAACACGAGATCCCTCTGGAAAAACACAAGCATGACTCTTGCCTGAACAATTATTCACTCTGAAGCCTGAAGGAGTGGTAGCCATGGATATGTTAATGCTCAGAAATGTGGCAGCTTTCACCACATGAATGTTTCCCTTCTTCCCCTGCCCTTTTTTTGATCCCATCTAACTGCCCCGTGTGTTTGCTTTATTCTTTAAGGAAAGGTAAACCTGGCTTGGCTCCAAGTGTGGGATGGGTGGGTGATAACACATTTGTGTGACATGGAGACCTCTGCAGGTGGCACATTTGGCGAAAGAATTTCTGCTTCGTGTCTTGTGTCCCAGAGCAGGAGCTGTTGTTTGTTGCTGGCAGGTGCTGGAAAATTCTGGAGCAGCAGGACCAGTGGGATTGAAGGCTCCAGGTATCCCCTGGGACACAAAATCCCCTTTGGGAACCTCAGTTCTGTCACACAGAAAAGCCCAATAAAGGCTTGCTTGGGGTTTTTTGAGAGCTTTTGCTGAGTTCTTGGCCTCTCCTCCTGTTGTTTTCCAAAGGGGTGGGAATCACCAGTTGCCTCCAGTCTATCAGGAGCCACCTCTGAGTTCCCATCTGTAAAATGTGGATGCTTCTGAGGCAAAATTCTGGGAGAAAATTCTCCTTCATGCCCTTATCTCCCAGAGCAGGAGCTGTGGTTTGTCCCTGGCAGGTGCTGGGTACCTTGATGGAAAGTTCTGGAGCAGCAGGACCAGTGGGATTAAAGGCTCCCAGAGCCACCCTGATGCTCCAGGTATCAAAATTCCCCTTGGGAACACCAGATCTGTCACACAGAAAAGCCCAACAGGGGCTTGGTTGGGGTTTTTTGAGAGCTTTTGCTGAGTTCTTGGCTTGTCCTCCTGTTGTTTTCCAAAGGGGTGGGAATCACCAGTTGCCTCCAGTCTATCAGGAGCCATCTCTGAGTTCCCATCTGTAAAATGTGGATGTTCCTGGGGCAGCAGAGATGGACCAGAGATAGACCCACATCCTGAACTCATTTCTCCCAGGCACTTCAGTGGGATGCCCAGCCCAGAACAATGGCAGGATACACGACCCTAAACATTTCTGCAGGGCTTTGAAAGATGAAAAGCAGGGACTTTGCTACCTATGTCAGAGGAGGGGCAGGGAAACGTTCCATGATGTTTATAGCAGCCATCACGGACATTACACATGGAAAGATGGGAAATGCTGCCCTTTTCTGGGAGGGAGATAATCTTTAAGAGATGGCAACCAGGAAATCAAAGCATTTGGTACACAACAGCCTCCCAAGCAGGGGGGTTTGCCCGAGGAACGTGGCCACAGCCACAGATGTTTCCTCCAGAGCCAGAAGTGCTGTGAGGGGCTGTTCCTTCAGAGGAACCGGAATGAGAGAAATCCCTGCACACGCTCTTCCTCCCCCTCCTCACCCCTGTGCAGAAAAAAACCCAGCCCCAGTGCTGGATTTTTCAATGGAAACATTCCCCTAAAAGCTGTTTGTTTCTCCCTTTGGAGCAGGAGAAGATGATGAAATTAAAAAGCATACACACACAAAAAAAGGCATGACTTGAAGAGAGTGTTTAACCATCCCTTTCCTGATTTTTTTTTAATTGGGATAACGGGATAAAACCTCTGTCCTTCCAGGCTGCGTGTTGGGAGGGGATCAGGGAGATGCTGGAGGGCTGGATGTGGACCTGGATGTGAGATCCAGGAAAAAGCCTTGATGGTGAGAGATCTGTTTTTCTCCCCTTTTTCCTTCCCTGGAAACAAATAGTCTCTGACTCTTGTAACTCAGAGCCTACCCAGCAACCCAGCTTGTTTACTGTTGTCTTTGGTGGCTTGAAGCTGTGTGGCCTTGTCCCTGTTCCAGGAAATGCATGGACACGGCTGGCTGAAGGAAAACCCTCACGCCTGTGCAGTTTTTGGGGTGGCACGGAGCCACCTCGCCCTCATTGTTAGCAGATTCCAGCGTTGCCTCACTGCTCTGAGCCACACACCATGCTGGCACTGATGGCCTCCAACAAAAAACCCCTCCAAAGTCACCCTGTTCTCCATCCTGGAGCTGGTGGAGGCTCCACTCATCCCATGCTGGCTTCCCTCGGCATTTCTTCCACAAGTGAGGGTAGGGAGAAAGGGAGAATGGTCCTGGGGAGGTCACATCCCTCATGGAACACCTTGATGGTCACCGCTGATCCCAAACCCTCCCGGCTCCAGGGGTTCATTCCACACCAGCACCTTCCCCCACTGAACCCCCAAAAAGAGGGGAGAGCAGCAACAACAGCTCAACAACAGCATCTCAAATGTTTGGGCCATGAAAGGAGCTGGAAAGAATGTGCCTGACCACATGACAGGCGAGGACATCGGGCTGTGCAGAGAATAGAGAGCCCTCAGTCTGAATTATTGGGAACAAAGTTGGCTCAGGAAAGCTTTTCCCATTGTACTGCTGAACGTTTCTTCTCATCACACAGCCCTGCTGGGGCTGCTGCTGCACCCAAGGCTGTGCTAAGGATCACTTCAGTCCCTATTAAAGGCAGAGTAGAGATCTATCAGCAGCATTTCAGACTTTTCTGCAGCATCCAGGCTCTGCTCTGCTACTGTTGATGATTTTCTGATGAGTCTTGAGCAGTAAAACTGGGCCAGGATCCACCTGAGATGAGGCACATTTTGTATCTTTGTGCACAGGTCACAGCTACAGCGGGTTCAGGATGAGGAATAAACACTTGAGAAGTTTTCTGCTCTATAAAGGCTGTAACTCAGAGAATGTTTCAGGGTATGGATTTTATGGTTACATTGTTGGTATCTTGCACAGCCTTGATCTGGGCTGAAATAAAACATAAGCAGGCTTCAATTCCTCGAGATTTCTTATGAGATCAGAACCCAAGGATTCAATAAAATCTGCTGCATTTCAGAGTTTTGTGGACTTATAGAAACCCCTCCTGACTTTGCTCTAAGGGATGCCTTCCTGAGCATGCAGAGAGCCTGGAACAATAGCTCTGACAGAGGCAGACTGCCCCATTCACTTTTCCTACACAATCTGTTTCCTTTAGGGTCAACCCACAAGAGAAAATCCACATCATACAGCTGGAGACACCAGAAGGCCGTGCAGGGCTGTGCTTTGGCCACTCTTGTGTTTAATTATTTTAATTTAATTCAACAGCAGTTTGGCAGCTGGCACTGAAATGTCTTTTAGCTGGAGAGCAGCAGCACCAGGAGCTCCATCTCTGCCCCTGTTTCCCTGACTCTCCAAGGTAGATCTGCACTGATTCCAGAGAAAGATTTACTGACTGAGATGGCAGCACCTGAAAGACCTTGACTTTTATTAGTTACCTGCATCAAAAATGCAAGGGTCACTGCAGTGTTTTTCCAGTCCATTCAAAATGCTAATAAACTTAAGATTACAGTAATTATTTTTCTTCCTAACTACAATTCATAGAATTATGGAAGTTGAAAAAAAGCTCCAGGATTATCAAATCAAATCTGTGACCCATCCCCAGCCCAGAGCACTGAGTGCCACATCCAGCCAGTCCTTGGACACCTCCACCACCTCCCTGGGCAGCCCCTTCCAATTCCTGACCACCCCCTCCATGAAGAAATTCCTCCTGATTTCCAACCTGTTGGATAACCCCAGTTAGCATCTCCTCATAGCATGGTTTGGAGTTTAACTCTCAGCTGGGAAAGCAACAGGATATTGGGTAAATGCAGTGAAATGTGGCTTGGAAATACATGACAGAAAAAAGTGACAGGCTGGAAAGAGCCCAGATTTTGGACACTGCTCACCTGTGGGCTCCACCCAGAACCACAACTGCAAACAGAAAAACATCCAGATGTTTGTCCAAACAAATCTGGGCCCTGGTTACAGGCTGGGCTGACAGGAAAGCAAGCAAAGTTACCACATTTACAGAACACATAAACAGATCTGCACTGAAACTTCAGATGGGAAGAAAGGATAGAAGGTAGAGGATGTGATTCCTACAAATGTGACCAGAAAAGGGTGGTTCCATCTGAAATGCAACAGAGGAAGTTTGAGATGCTGGAAGTTTTCGTTGGCAGAGTCACTGGCTTCTAACTGCTAAGGTCACCTGGACATCTTCAGCTGAGCAAGAAATATCCCAGAGTCAAAAGGAACAGCAAATGACCCCATTACTCAATTTGCCATCATTTGAAAGGGACAGGCAGGGATGGATAATTATTTTTTTGCTTTTCTTTCATCTGCTTTGGAAGCTGATGATGCAGTGAGTGTGTTTGGGTAGTAACATAACCCTGACTCTCAGCCTTGAATGCACAAGCCCTGAAACACGACCCACAGGGCTGTGCAGTGCTCGTCTGGACTTGGAGTGATACTGGAAATCATTTGGAGCTGTACAAAGAATGGAATGGAACTACTGATTTTTTCCAGATCCTTTGTTGACCTTACAAGAAGTTCACAGAATGACAGAATGGTTTGGGTTGGAAGGGATTTGAAAGATCATCTTGTTCCAACCCCTGTGCTGTGAACAAGGCCACTTTCCACCATCCCAGGCTGCTCCGAGCCCAAACCTGGCCTTGGGCACTTCCAGGGATCCAGGGGCAGCCACAGCTGCTCTGGGCACTTCTGCCAGGGCCTCACACCCTCCCAGGGGAGAATTTCTCCCCAATATCCCATCCAACCCTACTCTCTGTCAGTTTGAGGCCATTCCCCCTTGTCCTGTCACTCCAGGCCCTTGTCCAATGTCCCTTTCCATCGGGAGGAGGAGTCACTTCCATTTGGAAAGCCGCAGTGAGCTCATCCCTAATCCCTCCTTCCTCCAGGCTGAACCATCCCAATTCTCTCTACCTTTCCTCCCAGCAGAGCTGCTCCATCCCTCTGCTCATCCTGGTGTCTCCTCTGGACTCTGTCCAACAGCTCCATGTCCTTCCTGTGCTGGGATCCCAGGGCTGGATGCAGCTCCAAAGCTTTCCTTGAGCCCTTCCCTACAGAGCCACATGACAACGATGAGAACTTTTTATTTAATACTGAATAAATGGCTGACCCTCGAGGCATAATAATCTGCTTAAAATATACTTAACAGTATTCCCTGGCTAAGAAAAAAAGTTTCCAACTCTTACTTTAAAAAAAAATAGAAATCCATTTAGATGCTTACTTTGACTATGTGCCCAGCATCACTGGCAAAAGTGCTTCTGTTTAGAAAGGATGGCTGGGCCAAAATTCAACTTGTTTTTCAGGAATAGGAAACCCAAGGGGAAAAAAAAAAGGTAATAAGAGCCATAGCAGATAAATCATTATTGGCATTACACTGGAAGGGAATGTTCATGTCCAGGACAGTGCCTGGGAGCACTTTCACCTGGAGAAGTTGTGTGGTGCTGTCTCACCCTCCTCACTGATGATGTGGAACAGCATCAGGGATGGTGACAAAGGCACAGAGGCTTTGCTACAATCTCTATCAAATTCCCAAAGAATTCCATGCCAGACTAAGCACCAACAATGTGCCTGCTTTTCATTATCATCATCATCATCTTCGTAATATTTCACAGAGGAATCACATCTCAGTGATCCCAGCAGCTATTTCATAGTTATCTGATCCATCAGAAAGGCAGTTTTGGGGAAAAGCAGAGAAAACTGGGATTTGCTTTCCTCTGAAATAAGAAATATAAGGTTTACCAAGGGCTGATTTAGCACAGAGCTGAGAAAAGGGTTCCCATTTTTCCTACCTGGTGTTACCAGCTCTTAGCAGAGCTAGAATTAAACCAGTGTTTCCACTCTTCAAGGCACAAAAAAGACAATCCCTCTCTCCCTGGCCATTTTTATAAAAAATAAACTTAAAACTTCCAACAGGCAAAGCCCATTTTTAGCAAACAGAATTGTTATCCTTAGGACAGATTTCCTGCTGCTGGCTTTTAATCTCACAGGTTAAAAAGGGCAGGTCCAACTTTAAATGACTGTCTGGAACTACCTTGCTGCAGGTGCCAAGGGGAAGGGCTTTAAGCCAGGCTTAACAAAAACACCAAACAACACCAAAACCAGAGTGTGAGCACTTTGTGGGCATTTTTTTATAGAGAAATGGGTCCTCTCTCACTTGTGGGGACAAACCTTTGCATATCCAAGTGCAGGAGTGAAGAGAGTTTGTGTAGAAATTTGGTTTAGTTAAACCTGAGGCTTAATAAAAACCTTGAAACTTCAGGTTGCCTTCTCACAAAACAATGGAAACACCTTTTATTTTGATTTCTTTTCTCCTCCATAATCATTTGTGACTATGGATTTCTCCTTGCCCTCTGTTCCTCTGGCTCTTGGCCAGCTCCACTCTCAGAGCATTGCCCCCAAGGCTCAGGCCTTGCAAGGAGGACACAGCTCTGTCTGCAGCTCCTTGATCCCTGTAATCCAGGAAAGCCCTGTGCTGTGCTCCCTGCCAGTTCACCCGAACAGGAACCACCCGCAATTCCCTCAGGGCGCTTTTCAGCTCGCTCACCCTCAGCCTGCCAGGCAAGTTCCCCACGTACACACTGCTAATTGTGTCAGATCCCTCTAATTTGGGATTCACAGGATCACTTTCCACACGGGGTTGTCCCACTGGAGCTGAGCCTGGAGCAGCCCGTGTTTGGGTATTTGCAGCCATCACCTTCTTGTTTGAAATTGCTGCTCTGTTGGTGTTTGCCAGGGCTGGATGTTCATCTTGGAGGGTGACATCCTTGCCAGCCTGCTTCTCCCTGGATCGAAGAGTCTTTAGGATGGGGATTTTTCCCAGCATCTCAGAGCTGACCTAAAAAGGAGGAAGATGGATATAATTATTAGAAAAGGATTTCTTGCCTTCCAGAAAAAGATGATGAGCATCAGGGCTCGTTTGTGCCATAAAAAGAGAGGAACCTTTATTATCCTGCTGCCACGGACAGTGCCAGAGCATTCCAAATGTTCCTAATTGCTGGCCTGATTGGGAAGTCTCTCCCAAAATACACACTGCAGGACAAAAATAAACATTAGTGACTCTTGAAGCACAACGTGGATCCAGCAGGCAAATCCCAAACCAAGTCAGGACTATTCCAATTTGACATTTATTTATCTGAGTGCTTTCAGATCTGTGTTCTCCTTGTTCTGCCTCTGTGTTTGCTTTGACCAAGAGCCTGTGCTCCTGCCCTGGCAGAATCCATCCCAATCCATCAGACACTTCCACTCTTTTCCCCCAGAACAGGATATCCCGTGGGCTGGGTCACACAATGGTGGAAGCTGCAGCGGGAGCGTGCCTTGGAGCAGGGTTCCTATGGATGTGGGCCCAGCTGGAGGCACATCCCCTGCTTGGGGCACATCCCCTCTGTGCCATCCGACCTCCCACACCACCCACAGCTCCTCAGATCCCACATGGATCTGCTGGGCTGGAGCAGGGAACAGAAGTGTTCGGACACTGCACTTCACACTGTGAGTCTGTTATTCCTTCCTTCCTTCCTTCCATCCATCCATCCATCCATCCATGCCCCGTTCCCAAAGAGCTTTTCTGTGAGGGCTCTTCCTCTCCACAGCTGAACCCCATCCATGTGAGGCATGAGATGCCCCAGGCTGCACTCAGACACTGGCAGGAAATGCAGTGGTTCCCCAGCTAATGTGGTCGAGCTCTTGGCTTGCACACTGTGCTTGGAAGGAGAAGGAATTCCTGCTTGGCTGCTGGACAAATCCAGCATCCATCAACACCAGATCCAATGCTGAAATTTAGGGAGCAAAACAGAGCGTGGGGAAGCAATGCCTGAGCTAGCAGAGACCCAGGCTAGTAGCCCAGAATGTCAGCAGGCCACTCCAGCAGGGCAGCACCCTCAGCAGGCTGGATTGGAGCAGCAGCAGTAAATCCCAGCCAGGACATGCCTGCAGATCTCCCAGCCCAGACCTCACTCATCCCAGAGCCTCTGGATTCCTGCTCCTACAGTTACAGTCACAGCCAGCCTGGATCTGCACAACATCAACTCAGCTCTCTGGGGACAGGAGCCCAGCTCTGAAGTGACTCGAGGAAAAGCCAAGCCAGGGTGGGGGCAATGTCAGGATGAGGTGACAGGAAAGTCACTCAACAGAATTCTCTTCATGCTTCATCTTCTGAAGAACAAACAAGCGGGTTTTATTTCAGGCTGGAACTCTGCTAGTTCTGCTCACACAACATCAAACAACAAAGACTTGCTCCAGGAGCCTCCACACTCAGAAAGGTGCAGAACATTTTCAGATTTTACAGAGCTCTTACTCTGTGGATTCTGGGGCTGATTTGTTTTTCTCAGCCAAGAACTCCAAATGCAGCATTTGACAGCAAACTCCTCTTCCCTGAGTGATACAACATCAAACCAAGGGCTGAAGGATCTCACTTTGTTTGTCCTGGCCAACAATTAAGAAGATTTGTTGTCCTCTGTCAAATTTCGAAGTGAAATGTAATCTCTATGCTAATTAAACCAAACAGGAAAAGCATTTTTCTGTTCTCATGCAACCAACCACTCCTGGGCCCAAAGTACAACCTCAACCTCTTCCCAAGAACAGCTCCTTTCATCCTGAAATTAAACTCAGTTGCCAGGGCACGGCTTGGTGTTTGATTAGAAAGGGAAATGCTACCAAGGGCAAACCCTCAGGGCTTTGGAGATTAGGGCAATCAGAGATGGGCACAGAGAGGATAAACTCCAATTCCCAGGCTTTCAAGGACAATCCAAGGGCAGGATTTAGATATCCAGGGAACAGCACAACCCCTAAGAGACTTCCACAAGGCATCTTCTCCCACTAGGCAGATTTTGGCATCAGACTGCAGCTCTTGGAGCTACTGTTTGAGGCTCCTGGCAACTTGAGGAAGATACAGGAACAACAGCATTTATGTTTTAGGAGGAATTTCTGCACAGTAAGGGGGATTAGGCATTGGAATTACTGCCCAGGGAGGTAGTGGAGTCCTCAGCCCTGGAGGTGTTTAAGGAAAGACAGGACATGGCACTCAGTAGTGTGGTCTGGGATCAGTCACAGGTTGGATTTGATGATTTTGGAAGTTTTTTTTTTCCCATCTCACTGATTCTGGGATTTTTGTGAGGGCTGTGAACTATTTTCTTTAAAGTTCTGATCAAACACCACCATGAAGTGATTCTGTCATTCCCCTAAAATCCAGCCCTTTGCAGACACAACAGCAAAATACCTTCACAGCACCAAAGCAACAAAGGCAGCTGACTTAGGGCTTGTATTTCTTTGTATTAGCAAAGATTTGTAAAAATCATTAGACAAGTTCTGACACAGTCAGCTGACACCTTCCTTTCTCAAGAGGATTTACCTTAAGGACTTTTTTCTCTGGGGTCAAGGAGAACATCTCAGCTGGGTCAAACCTTCTAAACCCTTCCCCATTTTCTCCCACTTTTATGCCACAGAAAGGCAAAAACTCAATTTGGGGTTTTGATTCAACAAACAAATCCACTGGGGTTTTGGGGGTGAGAACTAAAAGGGCAAAGGGGACAGTGGGTGGCAGGGGAAAGGAAAAAGCTTGTTCTGCTCTGTTGCAAAAGAGCAAACAAAAGAACCCTGTGGTAGTACAATGTGTTGCTAATTACAATCATGCAAAAAGTTCCTTTTGTCCTGTGAGCCGTGGAGGATTGCAAGGATTTATTTCCATGTGGAGAGAGGCCAAAGATATTCCTCCTCTCTTTCAAAGAAGCTGCACACTTCTGGGTGCTGTGCTGGCTGGTCAGTCCTCCCTAGCCTTGCTCTCCCCTGTCTTTGTCCCTACCTACTGCTTTAGGCTAAGCCAGAATTTAAGGGACATTGCAGCCCAGGGTTGGTTGATGCAGCTATGGGAACATAGCAAACCCAGCACTGAAAGCTTCCCCCATCCCTCTAAAGTCAAGGCCAAGCCATTTAGTGATGTTTTTAAACTTTGGATTGAGTGATTTAGCTTTGGTAGTGAAACCAAAGCCGAAGAAGCTTCCCATTATCCCTTGACCACCAATTCCCAGGCCAGTTCCACACTTCAGCTCTCTGGGGCTGGCCAACATAAGTGCTTGTGGGTCTGTGCCATAAACTCTGAAGTGATTTGGGTTAAAAATAACTCCACCAAAGACAATTAATCATTTAATAATCCTGCCTACACCCTGCCATGGCTGGGAGAGCCTTGCGGAAAGAGGACAGCAGGCTGGATAAATTCTTCTGGCACACAATTACTGGGAAAGGAGCTGAGGAGGGAAATGTGGCCCCTTTCTGACAGAAACCTGAGGAAAAAAAGTCCTGGATGCTGAGTGCCAACACACATCTCCCCACACTTTAACCACAGCATCCATTGCTATGACACCTGGTTTGATCCCAAAATGTGGTGGCAGATGGACTCCTGCACCATCCCTGCTGGAACACCAGGGCTCTCCTCACCCTCTGCTCCCACACAACTCTCATCGGAGCCACTTTCAATATTTAGCTGAGGGGAATGAAGGATGTATTTGTCCTCTGTCAGAGTGAGTAATGCTGACCCCTGAGCCAGCCCAGGCCAAGGCAAACAGCACTGAGATTTCCCTGGAAGCACTGCAATCCTGGAGTGAGGCAGACAGGGAAGGGCAGATTGGATTAGAGGCTGTCCTTATCCTCTCATTTCATTCTGCCTCCCACAGCTCCTCATCTCACTGACACTGGAACATGGGGATCTTGGGAGACTCCACCTGCAATCTCGTGCTCAGCTCTGGTGATCCCAGTGTCAGAAAAACATGGAATGTTGGATCAAGTCCAGAGGAGGCCATGAAGTTGGTAGGAGGACTGAGACACCTCCCCTGTAGGGACAGGCTGAGAAAGTTGGAGCTGTTCAGCCTGGAGCCATCTCAGCACCTTCCAGGATAGGAATGGGCAACAAGGAAGCTGGAGAGAGACTGTTCATCAGGATAAGGGGAATGGCCTCGAAATAGAAGAGGAGAAGATTTAATTTAGGTTTAGAGAAGGAATTGTTCCCTGTGAGGGTGGGCAGGCCCTGGCACAGGTGACCAGAGGAACTGTGGCTGCCCCTGGATCCCTGGAAATGCCCAAGACCAGGCTGGACAGGGCTTGGAGCAACCTGGGATGGTGGAAGGTGGGCAGGAGCTTGGAATAAGATTCTGTTTAAAATCCCTTCCAAGCCAAACCACTCCATGATTTTAAGATGAAGACTGATACTGCTGCCCTGGCAGGCTGCAAACACCACCAAACATCTCCAGTGCTCCACATCCACCAGCCCTTACAAAGAGGTGGGCAAAAGGTGTTGGCAAGGTTCATCTCTGCCCATCCTCAGAGGGCTCTGACCCCAGATTGTTCAACACCTCCAGGACAAACCCCACTTTTCATGTTGTGTCCTCGTTTCCAGGAGCTCTGAGCAAACAGGGATTTGAGGCCCAGACAAGGCCGGGACAGCAAGGCCAGCACAGTTGAACATTTTATCATTCATTTGCACAAAATGTCCAAATATGTGCACACAATCCAAGGGCATATTTCTGGGAGCTGGCAGCCCGTGGAGCCTGCTGGTGTCCCTCAGGAGAACCTTATGCAACCCACACTTGGAATCCATCCGTGGCAGCTGCATTCCGGGGACTCTGCAGCGAGGCTCAGCTTTGCAAAGGTGTTGAGATGTGTGACCACGTGTGGAAGCATTCCCTGCTCCCAAAAAACACACCAAAACAAAGCCTTGGCCACACTGACTGCAATTTCCTTCTGCTGAAGGATTTTCCAGCTTTTTGTGCATTTTTTTTTTGAGCTTTCCTTTCCAAATATTCTATCACAGACGCAAATCAAAGCAGTTTGTTGTCAGAGGGTTTCCATCTCTGCCACTGGGATTCCCTCCACAGTTCATTTCATTTCAGGAAAATTCTTTTCTTACTGCTATAAAATTCTCAGCAAAAGAATTATTTCAAAACCAGAAGGAAATTCCTGCTAAAATATAGTGATTTTTCCACCAACTACTCTCATTTCCCTCTTCATGAACCCAAATATTTTAATTTGTCTGTACAGTTTCAATTCAAAATAAACACAGCACAAATAACTTGATAATTGGGACAAATATAATAGCCAGTGTCCCAGATAAAGATCAGTTATCCATAGAAAATATTAAATGAGAAAGCAAGTAGCTTCATGAATTTAGAGTTCCCAGAAACAATGGGTTGGGTTTTCAATGCAGATGAAGCCAAATAATTCTCCACTGGCATCCAAATAAAGTTTTCCAGAGTGCTCAGCTCTCAGCAGCTCTTGCTGCCCTCCAGTAACTCAAATTGATGTCCCAAAACTCTGACCTCAGAGGCACAAAACTTCCACAAACACCTCTCAGCACTCTGGATTTAGAAGTGTTTCTAGAGTGCTTGATAATGATTCTTTGGTATTGATGATATTGTGGCTCTTGCACTTCCTTGAAAGTCTTTAAACAGCACAGAACACACAAGAGCACTCCAGGAAAATGCAGCAGCTCCTTCAGAATGGAAATGGAGCCCTGGATTTGTCAGCTGGGTGAGCACCTCCTTCCCTCTGGAAGGAAAACCCAGAGTGTGCACTACTGGCAGCACGTCCTTACAACAATCCTTAGCTCTAATCCCATATTTGCAAACACCTGGATTTCAAACTCCTGGCCTGATCCAGCCCTGTTCAACCAAGGATCAACTTTTTTTTACAGTGTACTTTCCACCTCACACGTCCTCACAACGAAGTTAAGCTACCTGCTGTTGACAAAACCCCATGTTTAGTAGTGGATGATTTATTTACTCACTGCCTCTTGGTTCATTTAGTTTTGCTCTGAAGAACAGGAATGCACCAGCAAAGCCAGGATTTGAAGGAGAAAAGGAGGGGGAGAAAATGATGGAGAAGCAGCCAGGAAAATCCAGAGGACAAACACTTAATTAGCCCCTATCAAATGTTGTCTTTTTCACCCCCTGGTGATTAACCAGACCTCCCACCTCCAAACCCCTCTGTGCAAGAGCTCAACACCCAGGTACCACCACAGGCACAAACAAAATAAATGTCACTCATTTCCCTGGGGAACAATGGTAATTTCTTCTTCATATAGACACCACACTTTGTTCTGGTCCCAAAAAGACAGAAAAGTGATGATTATCCCTGCTCTGGCTGGTCTTCTCCAATTTTCCTGTTTAATCCACACAGCTCCAAACACAGCTTGAGGTGTTAAATCAACACTCAGATATTCAAATGAAGGGTCAATCTGTGCTCCATTCTCAGTGAAAGCTGCAGAAAATTCAATTTCTGCTAAAGGCACAGAAAAAGAAATAAAGAAGTGTCAGCAAGGCCACTTACTGAGAAGTCTGACACCAAGGCAGACAAACTGATCTAAAGTATGTTGGCAAGATGGATGGAGCACGAGGGGTAGGCCTTCAACACAATTACATTCAATAAGATCCTAAAAAAAAATTACAATTCAAAAATAATTCAGTGGAAAAAATGCACTAGGACAGACAGAGCTGTTATTTATTTATTTATAACCTCAAATCCTCAACCACAGGCAGAGTAAAATGCTCTCCCACCATTGGAGTAAAAATAGTCCTGGCTAGAATTTGTTTGTTGTAGATACATTACCTAAAGAAATTTAACTCTTTTTGCTGGTTGGCAAATTTTAACAAATGATTTTTCATTTCCCTGGGAGTGTTTCCTTAAAATTCCTCACTTTCTGTGGGTGCACAGTTCCTCATTTCAGCATTCCTGCTGCACACACTCATGCAGGATTGTGTCTGCTCTCTAACTGGATGATTTTAGAATGAAAATCCAATGACAAAAAGTTTTCCCAGCAAGGAACCTCCAGTAAAACAATTCACTCAAGGCTTTTCTAAAACTATTTGGGAAGCTGAGGAAGTTTCTGACACTGGGAAGGGGGAAAAGGCCAAATTCATAATAGAGGAACTACCAATAAATAAATATTCATGTTGAAAGTCACTGTTCTTCCACCTGAAAACGAGCTCCAACCACAAATTTATCCCTGCAAATTGAATCCACTACAGAAACAGGAATGTACCACAGCAGGTTATGTTTTCCTTTCACAATCAACACAGATTCTACCCACCAGTTCCAACCCCCTGGGACACTTCCCACTATCCCAGGTCGCTCCAAGCCCATCCAGCCTGGCCTTGGACACTTCCAGGGATGGGGATTATCAAGATACCTCAGATTTGGGAAATATCTCTCCTCCTCACCATTACCCCTTAAACCCCACTGCACACAGATGCTGTTTTGTTTCACCTGACAAACACATTTGCTCTTTTACAAAGTATTTCTAATAAAAAAATTGCTTATATATAAAAATGAGGTGTTTATCAGCAGGTTATTGGTACTGGTAAGCCACCAGCACCAAAGGTCTAAGATTTAACTTGAATTGAGATTGAACTTGCCTTGTGCCACATTATTCCCTGAGGTTTTGGTCGCTTGCAATTAGTCTGGATAGTCCTTGTTGGAGTGAGGATGTAATCCACAGTTAAATCATGATCATCCAGGATCTCCTCTGCTATGTCAAGCACCTACAAGGCAGAGATTTGCTTAAGTAGCTAAAAACCAAATTCCCTAAAACTGTGCCCCATTCCTGATGTCTTGTCACAGGAAAATCCATCCAAGACAATGGGAATAAAGATGCCAAACCAGCATCATTCCATGTCTCCTCTCCAGAGAGAGCAGGAAGTTCCCCAGAGCTCGCTCCCCACTGGAGAGGGGATATTTGAACATCTGAGCTCACCTGGCAGTCGTGCACGATGGTAACCACAGGTGTGTCCTCCTGCACTGCACCCATGGACACCATCATTGCATATTCCATGTCTGCATAACCTTCCCCTTTGCCAATTCTCCAGCCTAAAGCACAGAAAAGAGGGGAAAAAAAATAAAAATCCAAACAGCAGAGTGGAAAATTGTTAAAACTGTGTCATTAACCGGGCAGTCTGCAAGTTGTAACTCTGGAAAAAATCAGATCAGCATCTCTCACAGAGCACAATTTCCTTGAAATCAGAACTGAAATGAAGTAAAACATCAGTTTCAATGATTCCTAAAAGATCCCAGAAGCTTCCCATTCAGAATAAACAAATTTAATGGAGTTAACACAGCAGTTTATTTAGCAATTGTATTTAGAACCCTCTATTCATGTCCAACACAGGTTAATGTGGGTAAAGAGGAGTCTGGGTCACGTACAAAAACTGTGTTATTTTAGGCAAGGGATAAAGTCAGTGGAAAATTTTTCAGCACCAGCAGGTTTCCAAAATACGAGAAAACGCAAAATCTGATCCCCAAATAGGTACTGAATCAGCAGGTCTGACACATGTCCTTCCACACAGCCTGTGTGAGCAGAGATCTCTGAGCAGGGAGCCTGCTTGGGTTCCTTTAAAACACAAATAATTGCTTGCCTCAAGAGTTTTCCTGAGAGCCAAAACATCTCTGCTGTGTGCCCACTGCATCCTGGAGGCATTGCTGCTTCCTGCTGGCACTGAGAGCAGGGATTTGTCACACACAGAGGCAGAACCCAAGACAAACTCAGCTCCAAGGATAAATCTGTCTGTGCCATGTAGTGTGGCCTTCCCAACACTGGATTGGGACCTTCCTGCTGCAAGTTTTTCCTTACCTTTTTCAGAGACAGCCACTGATCCCACCACAACCAAATCCACTTGTGCTTTCCCATCCAGCCCCACAGGCACGCTGTAGTCTTTTACACCCTGCAGGAAAAAACAGTGTTTGAGGTTTGCAGAGTGCACAATCTTCCAAGCACTGAGGCAGAAATCCAGGATATTTTGATAAATCCAAGTAACTCCCCACATTTCCAAGTGTCTCTTCCATGTTTAGCCAAGCTGTACATGTCTGGGAAGTTATCCCCCAGGGAATCCTAGAATAGATTCCCTACTACAGTGACAAGAATTTTGGCACACTGCAAGGAGAGCTGAGGGAGGTGGGCACTTTTAGAAGCAAGGTTATTTATTTAGGATCAAAATCTGATATTCTGAAACACTTTTTTGGAAATCTGTTCCTAAAAATGAGGGCAAGTGACACTTCCTATTTACACTTCCCTACTCTACTAAAAACTTGAGGAATACCAGAGCACTTCAAATGCTTCAATTAATTCTGAAATACAAATCACACAGCTAATTTAGACACAGACAGCTACAGCACAAAGAAATCTGAAGTTACACAAAGTAACACAATTATTTTTTCTTCCCCTCTCTCCCTGTTCAGCTCCACCCATTCCTCTTCAATCTGTTCTCATTTTAACAAAAATTCTGTCCAGACTGCAGAAATTAAAGATTTTGTTTATTTGGGTTTTTAAATATCAGAGGTTTAGAACTATTAAAAATATATCTCGTGATCCAATCACTACCAATATATGTGTACAGCACACTGCAAATGCTCCTCACACCAACTCAACTTGGTGCTAATTATAAACTAACAAAAAATCACAATAAAGAGCCAAACATTTTCTGTGCAGAGCACAAACCCCAAGAATTCAGTAATTTGTGGCTGACTATCAGCACTAATGCCCATCAGGCACTTCCCAGCAGAGTGGTGAGGATTGTTTGCACAGTGCTTTGTAAATACAAACTGCCAACAGCATTTTTTCATTAGTGGGCTGGGGGGAAAACCAGAAACGGGGTGGTAAGAGCCCAGATCAGACAGCAGGCCAAGAGAAAGGTCTCTTTCAAAAGTGCTCTTCAACCCTGAACAGCTTAATTAGTTAATGACTCCAATAGAAGTTCCAACAAAGAAAGTCACTAATTACCAGCCATTTACAACCTCAGTTGTTTATGGCGTTGCTGAAGAACTTTATTGCCTTTAGCAGGAGATAAAGGAGGGAATAAATCCATATAGTAACCTCTTCATGCTGTAGCAGTTGGGTTTTCACGGCAAATAAAGATGGATATAAAACCTGCCAGGGTTTTCTGGCCAAAGCCTTCAGCTGTGGAGTGAGATTGTAACACGAGAGGGCAGCAAGAGACCGCGCTGCAAAACCAAACCTCACCACGTGCCTGCGCCTCACTGCATGCAAATGCCACAATTCACGGGTCTGTGGATGCTCTATTCTAAAAAAAAACCCTCCTCTTCCCTATCTGGTAACACCTAAGAGCACTAAAATATTCCCCAGAGGGTTCTGCAGCTTAAAACTGCACAATGAAATAGCCTGAAGAAAAATCTAACTCACCTCAAGTTGCTCATAATTTTCCAAAAAACACTGAGAAATATCAATACCATCCTGCTAAGGCTAAATTTTTTCCTGATTTCAATCCTGTCGATGACAGTTGTGTGCACAACCCCAGGAATAACATCCTAACAGGAAGATATTTCAGGTCTTCCAGCTGGTCCATCCTAACCCCACACTGTCCCACAAGTTAATTCAGCCCTCCCTCATTCCCACCTGAGACGTGGCACATCTTCTCAGGATCTCCTTGGTTGCACCTGGAGGGGGAACAATCCTATTGAACAGCCCAGTCCTCAGACGTGGTGTGGGAACCAGCAAAGTCTTCCTTGCCTGAGGAACCACATGAAAAGCTTCATTTTACACTGAAGAACTATTTTTATTGTCACACAGCAAAAGCTACATGGCCAAATATTTAATTTGTTATGTTGTAGCTAGTGTTGTTAATTCTGTTGTGGTTGTAATATTAATTTCCTCCAAATACAGGAAAATTCCATTAAAAGGTTTATTGAAGAAATAAAAGGTAAGGCATACATTTGAAGATATTTGAGGACACACCTTTAAAGACATCCCATCCTTTAAAGCTATGTCTCTAAATGACTTTATAAGATATATTAGTTTCAAACTGACAAAGGGCAGGGTTAGATTGGGTATTAGGGAGAAATTCCTCCAAGTGAGGGAGGGCAGGCCCTGGCACAGGTGCCCTGAGAAGCTGTGGCTGCCCCTGGATCCCTGGAAGTGTTCAGGGCTTGGAGCACCCTGGGACAGTGGAAGGTAGGAGGCTGGAACTGAATTATATTTCAAATCCCTTCCTACCTAAACCATTCCATGATACCTCTTGACTCAAGGTCCAGCAGTGAGCTGCACATCAGAACTGCTGAAGATGTAGTGCCAGGTGTTGCTGAGGTGCTGCCAGGCTCTGCTGTCCCCTCCCAGCCCCTCCTCAGGGCTGCCAAGGCGCTGTTACCTGCAGAGCCGCCAGCCGGGCACCTTCCAGAGGTTTGTCAGGATCCACCTTCACCTCCCGTGCTCTGCTGAACGCATCCAGCTCCCTGAGAGAGCAGCAGGCCTGGAGAGAGCCCTGAGAGAGGGAAGGAACCAAGAGGAGAACATTTTCACTTACTTCCAGCGTTAGGAAGCGGGCGTTCCTCTGGGGAGCATCGGGGTTTATTTTTACTGTACAGGCAGCCTGGAACTCCTGCAAGCCCAGAAGCCTCGTGGCAGCATGGGAGGCGCCCTGTTTGCATAAAATATCAGCGGATCAGAGAGCTCACAGCTGAGATGGGCAATTTAGAACCTTTCACCCTCTAGAGAGGCTGATCTCCGCAGATTTTTAATTGAGGGGCTGGTAATTTCCTGTTAATCCCTGGAAACATCCACGGCCAGGCTGGCCAGGGTTTGAAGCGATAGTGGAAGGTGTCCCTGCTGAATGAGCTTTACGTTCCCTTCCCATTCAAACCAGTCTGTGCCTCACCGACAGGGCGGCTTTGTTTTCTCTCCTTCGAGGGCTGCTGGGGGGTCTGGGGGGTACTGGGGGCCCATCCCGGCCCGGGCTGCAGAGCGGGCAGGCCCCGAGGCGAGGGCAGGAAGGAGCAGCAGAGGAGGCGGCCCAGCGCCGGCAGCCGCCGGTACCTTGAAGTTGGGGATGCGGCCGCGCACGGGCCGCGGGAACTCGGCCAGACCGGAGGCCTCCAGGTGCTCCCACACCTTCTCCCGGATGTCCCACTTGGAGGAGGGCCCTGAGGGGAGCGCCCGGCCCGGCGCCGCCATCGCCGTGACGTCACCGCCATCGCCGCCCTCACCCGCCCGCCGTGACGTCACTGCCATCCCCCCGCTCTGCCGCTCTCCGCCGCGCCGTGACGTCACTGCCTCTCCGTCCCCCACCCGCTCCTCAACCCTGACGTCACAATCACGCACGCCACGCCCCTCTTTGTGACGTCACTATCATAATACCCCGCCCCTTTATTAAAATCAGCCCTGAGGGGCGGGGGCCTCTGAATAAGACACACCCCCTCCGGCGAGCGCACGGCGGCTACGGCGGCGCTGAGGGCTCAAAACGCCTCGAAGGCAAAGTTGAGGGAGCAGGATGAAGGAATGTCGCTCAGGGCCCGATTTATTTCTGGAATTAAACATAAAAAAGGCCGTGCTGGCGTATTAATGTGAGATTTCCGCCCGCGTTATACAAATACCACGGGTTTTCCACCACGTCTTGTGGCTGGGGATGAAATACCACCCTGCTTTTTGTAAAATAATCCCTCACATTAATTACTTTTCCATTTAAAATTGGCTGGTGATGAATAAAACAATATCCAGCCTCTACGTGGGTTGCCCAGTCTGCTGGCTTCCTGAAAGTTCATTTCTTGCTCGCCTTTAATTGGATAATAAATGATTTGTTTGCATGATTTATTATTTATAGAATTAATATATTCCACTGAAAGTGCCCTAAGAAGAGGGATGATGCTGAGGATCCCGACATTCCTGAAGGAGGGGTCATGGGAACAATGAAACAAGGAAGGTTTATTTTAAAGTGTGGCAGGAAGAGGGGAAATATCCTCGATTTATGCTCGGTTTGGATGCTGCGGATCCTCAGGGCCAACTGTGGCTGTGCCAGCCCAAAAAAAGCGGAACAAATTCGGATGCTCCTCTCTGAGCGGTTGGAGATGCAAACTCCTTTTCTGAGGGTTTTTTTCCTCCACAAAGGCCAAGACTCTGCCAAGTTCAGGAGTCTGAAGGAATTCCCCCTCCAGCTCTGAGCAATTCCCAGATTTGGATTAATACCTGCATATTGTGATAAAAGCTGCTTCACCTTTTCACTTGTAGGCATCCAAACAAAAAATAAAAGGGAGGTTTTGGAGCGCTGGTGCTGCGATGGGGTTTGGGCAGAGCCTTTCCTTGGCTCAGAATGCTGCTGGAGCCAGTGGGAATCCTTCCAGGCACAGCAGACCACCCGTGAGGAGCTGGGATGAGGTGTTGGAAGCTCATTCCTGCATTTCCTACTCATGGAAAGCTGCTGGTGACTCCTCTGTCCCTGCAGGAGCGATTCCTGGGGCTGGGAGTGCCAGCACTGCCTGGCCACTGTCACCCAACGTCCCCAGCCCAGCTGGGACTCGCTCCCACCCCAAGGAAGGGAAAGCGAGGGAGGGAGAGCAGTGCTGGTAATTAATTAATCCATTAACAATCCTTCTGGACCACCTACATCTCCCTCCACACTCAGCTAAGCTGCTCCTTCCGAGGATTTGCTTCCAGAAAAGAGGGCCTGAGCTGTTTTCTACAAATCAGGGGGGTTTGCCTTAAAAAAATGAGGAGTTTGCTGATAGGTGGCATTTTTTTCCTGCTGGTTCAATTCCCTGGTTTGTCTCCACAGGGCTGAAATTTGCTCCAAATTCCTTTTGCAGGGTCTTTTCTGTCACTGCAGCCTGGAGCAGCTCACACAGCTGCCACAGGTGAACCTCTTCTCTTTTGAGACAAGGCTATCACGTCTTTATAAATTAAATCAACCTTTGGATGTGCCTGAATTGCTTTTTTTAACCATTTTTACCAAGCTGAATTGAATATTTCTGTGGAAGAGGTTAAGAAAGGATCTGGCATTTTGAAACAAACAAAAAGCAGCTCTCCATTGAAACACCCACAGCTTGTGGAAACACCTAGAAAAAGGGACAGATGAATCAGATGAACCCAAACCCTGGGAAAAATGCAGAAAGAAACTCCTTGTGCTGCAGGAATCATTCCTTGGAACTGAACACACCAGAACAGC
Source organism: Parus major (assembly GCF_001522545.3). Taxonomy (NCBI): domain Eukaryota; kingdom Metazoa; phylum Chordata; class Aves; order Passeriformes; family Paridae; genus Parus; species Parus major. Next base: position 2,639,194 of record NC_031780.1, read on the forward strand.
CACGAAAATCATCCCAAATGCACCCAAAAAGGAGCTTTAAACCAGCCATAATGCTCTGCCTGGGGGTCAGTAGTGAAAATTTTGAAAAGGCTGCACATTTTAAATAGATGCATTTTTAAATGACGTTTTTATTAATGAAAGCAGTGTGGATTTCCATGTGTGAATAAAGAGTGTATGAGTGAATTTTTGTGTTTGTGAAATAACCTGGTGAAGGAGGCACCTTAAGGCAGGTGGGGCTGGCCTGGGCTGGCCTGCATGAGCCCAGCAATGTCTGGAAAATTGGGATGGACCAGCCAGAGGTTCCTGCCCTCTCCAGAACAGGTGCAAAACTGGGAGAAATTCATGTGCATCAATGGGTCTTGGCTGACAGAGCTTC
>NC_031780.1:2640384-2640791 GCF_001522545.3 Parus major
TCCTTCTCTCTTTCCTTCCTTCTCTCTTTCCTTCCTTCTCTCTTTCCTTCCTTCTCTCTTTCCTTCCTTCTCTCTTTCCTTCCTTCCTTCCTTCCCCCCTCACTCTTTCCTTCCTTCATTTCTTCCTTTCTCTCAATTTCTTCCCTACTTTTCCTCTCCCTTTGCTCACTTATTTTCTCCACTCATCCTCTCTCCCACGCTTTTCCTTCTTTTCCTGCTCAGTCCCTCATTGTCCCCATCTCTGTCCCTCTGTCCCTGTCCCGTGTCCTGTCCCGGGCGGTGCCGGGGAGCGCTGCAGTCCCCGCGGTGTCCCCTGGGGGGCGACACACGCCGCGCGGAGCCCCCTCGGGCAGGTGAGACCGGAGCGACACCGGGAACAGCCCGCGAATGATACCGGGAACAGCCCG
>NC_031780.1:2640966-2648180 GCF_001522545.3 Parus major
CGGGAATGACACCGGGAACGACACCGGGAACGGCCCGGGAACGACACCGGGAACAGCCCGGGAATGACACCGGGAACGACACCGGGAACGACACCGGGAACGGCCCGGGAATGATACCGGGAACGGTACCTGGAACAGCCCGGGAACGACACCGGGAATGACACCGGGAGCCGTACCTGGAACAGCCCGGGAACGGTACCTGGAGCAGCCCGGGAACGGTACCTGGAACAGCCCGGGAATGACACCGGGAGCGGCCCCGGAGCGGTCCCGGGAGCGGCCCCCAGGGCGCCCCGAGCGCTGCCGGTAAAGGCTGCGAGAGGAAAACCGGCGGCTCCCCCGGAGAACCGGGAGAAGGGAGCCCCCGGGGGAAATCCCGCATTTCCAAGAGCCTCCCGCTCTCCTCCTGGAGGAGCTCCTCACCCCGAGCTCACCCCCGTATTTTTCATAATGCTGATTATTTTTAATATTATTATTATTTTATTTTTTTTTCCTTTGAGCCATTCGAATTTTGGGCTTTTCCGAGCCCTCTGGTTCAGTCTCTGCTCGGTGTCCAGCTGCAGCAAGCAAAGAACTTTTTGCTGCTTCTGGGGGTTCTGTAGAAATTCAGCTCGGTAAAGTTTTCAGCCGAGGAGAGGTAAGATTCCATCGAGGATATTTCTAGGAAGGGACAGCTCTGGGACACCGCAGGGGTGGCATTCCTCAAGCTTTGCATTTAAAATTTCCTGCATTTTATAAACTTATATCGTTAAAGAAATCCCATGTGCTTGTGTACGCTAAGACACAGCCCAAATTGTTACGAGAAATGTGATTTATTTGAAAACCGAACATAAAAGTGTGAAGTCGTTCTCAAATTATTCCAGAAAAAAAAAATAAAAGTTTTCTCTTATGGTCATACATTTACATGAAAAATACCAGCTTATCTCTCTGAATTCACTATTTGTTTTCCCAAACAAAATATTTTCTCTGCGGACGAAACCTTCCCCGAACATTCAAAATTATTTCCGTCAAAATTAAATAACAATTCTGAAGCTCCCGGAGAAACTTCCCAATCAATTTTTCCATCGCAGATAATTTTAAACCATCCCTTCTTGTAGAGGAGCTGTCTCATAATTGAATTTTTTTCCCTCCCCTCAGTTATCGAATAAAATCGTTTCCTTTCTTATTAAGAAAATCTCCGGTAATTAACAGCCCCGCCGGGTTCCCACGGCCGGAGCCGGCTGCGGTCTCACAGCCCCGGCTGCGAGCGGGAAAGGGACCCTCGGTCCCAGCAGCCAGCCAAAATCCCAGCCCGACTTTTGGGGAAAAAAAATTATATATATCTTTGTTTAAAGCCTTACGAAACCACACAAATTGCGAGGAGGGCAAGGCAAAATTACAGTGTAAGAAACCCAAAATCACCGCTCAGGAATCAGAGCGGCAGCAGCCAGGATCGGGAGAGGCGGCGGAAAAAAACCCAGCAGAAGTGACAGCAAATTCATTTCGTCCTTATCTCGCTCTTTCCGGCCTCGAATCGATTTTGCAGCGCTATTTTTGATTATTGTTATATTCTGATTTATTATTTTTTTTCCTGCGGAGAGGGGAAATCGCTGCTTTCCCATCTCGGTTCCTTCTCCCGACAGATCCACGCTTCTCTCGGATGGAACAGAACAATTCGCAGCAGTTTCCCCCAACACTTGAGTTTACACTTTGTCACCATGCGTCCCTAATTGTCCCACTCTGATTGCCTTTAATGAACTCATTAGGGAGAAGGCAGAGGGGCGGATTTCACAGGCACGAGAAAATCCACCTCAGTGCCCGCAAGGAAAAGAAATAAATAGACACTTAAACGCGCTGTTTTTTGTCGGTTTTGTTGTTTTCCTATAATAATAAAATATCCCCGAACTCCTCCAAAGCGACAGAGGAACCTCTGAACCCGCAGCGACGGCGCCAGCGGGGCCGAGGCTCGGTGTCACCGGCACCGGGCGGGCACCCAGCGGCCTCTCCGTGGCATCTCACTTAAATATATTTAAAATATATTTAAAAATGCGAACGCGGGACCTGCGGGGCACAGCGACACCGTGATAGCGGCACCGCGGCGCGACCCCTCCCGCCGTCCCGGGCATCAACCTGCCTGCGAATAGCGCTTACAGCGTGCTCTGTTAGCTCGGGGCGAGCAGCGGGGAGCGGGCAGCGGGGAGCGGGCAGGTCCCCCCGGTGGCTCGGGGCTGTTTTTTGGGGCCGAAAGGCAGAGCGCGCTGCCGAGGGGGCCGGGGGTGCCCGGAGCGGGGCTCGGTCCGGCCCGGGAGCGCGCGGGGGCCGCTCGCCAGCGCCGCCGCGTCCCGCGCTCCCATTGGCTGCGGCCGCGGCGCCGCGCGCGCCCATTGGCTGAGGCCGCGGCGCCGCGCGCTCCCATTGGCTGGCGGCCGCGGCGGGGGGCGGGGCCAGCGGGGAGTAAAAGCGCGGCGGCGGCGCGGGGAGAGTTTTGAAGCTGCGCAGCGCGGCCGGGAGGGAGCTCGGCGGCTCCCGCACCCCTCCGGGGGCTCCGGAACGCTTCGGGCCGTTCTTGTGACAAGGACTGGGTTTTCAGCAAGGCTGCTTTTCCTCCTTTTTACTTTTTTTAAAAAAAATATAATTTTTTTATTCTTCGTTTTTGTTTTGTTTTTGCTTCTTTTTTTTTTTTTTTTTTAAAAAGAAATTCCCTTTTCCTGCGAGAACAGGCTCCCCCCGGCCCAGCTCCCCGCAGCAGTGCCCGCCGCCGCCGCGGGCCGTAGGCGTGTGTAGCAGAATCACAGTCATACAGAGGGAGGGAGAGGCCGCCAGAGACCACCCTGCCCCCGGCGACCCGGAGGATGCCGCTGCGGTGCCGCTGCTAGAGGACACGCTGGGATTTAGCTCGGCTCCGAGACTCTCTCTCTCTCTCTCTCCCGCTCTCTCCCTCTCTCCCCTCTCCGCGGAGGGGTCCCGGACGGGGGTGAGGCCCTTCCACAGTCCTCCTCTTCCTCCTCGCCTCCCCGGCCGCGGCAAGCCCCTCTCCATGATGCAGGCTCGCTACTCCGTCTCGGACCCCAACGCTTTGGGAGTGGTGCCGTATTTAAGCGAGCAGAACTACTACCGGGCTGCCGGGACGTACGGCGGCATGGGCAACCCCATGAGCGTCTATTCGGGCCACGCCGAGCAGTACGCGGCGGGCATGGGGCGCTCCTACGGCCCCTACCACCCGCACCAACCCACCGCCCCCAAGGACCTGGTGAAGCCACCTTACAGCTACATCGCCCTCATCACCATGGCCATCCAGAACGCCCCCGACAAGAAGATCACGCTCAATGGGATTTACCAGTTCATCATGGACCGCTTCCCTTTCTACCGAGAGAACAAGCAGGGCTGGCAGAACAGCATCCGCCACAACCTCTCGCTCAACGAGTGCTTCGTCAAGGTGCCCCGCGACGACAAGAAGCCGGGCAAGGGCAGCTACTGGACCCTGGACCCCGACTCCTACAACATGTTCGAGAACGGCAGCTTCCTGCGCCGCCGGAGACGCTTCAAGAAGAAGGATGTCTCCAAGGAGAAAGAGGAGGCCCGGGAACGGCTGCTGAAGGAGCAGCCCAAGCCCCCCGGGCTGCCCGGCGCCGACCTCCCCAAGGAAGCCTCCTCCTCCTCTTCCTCTTCCTCCGCCTCGGCGCCGGCCTCCGAGAAGAAGGTGGTGATCAAGAGCGAGACGGCGTCTCCCGAGCTGCCCGTGATCACCAAGGTGGAGACGCTGAGCCCGGCCAGCGGCGGGGCCCTGCGGGACAGCCCCCGCAGCGCCGCCTCGCCCCCCGCCGCCGCCTCTCCGGACGCGGCGCTGCCCGAGCATCACCCGGCGGGCAACGGGCTGCCGGGCTTCAGCGTGGAGAGCATCATGACCCTGCGGACTTCCCCCGCGGGGGACCTGAGCCCGGTGAGTGCCGCCTCGGGCAGGACGGGCGGCGGGCTGGCTCTGGGCTACCCCGCGGGGCAGCCGTCGGGCTACAGCGCGGCGTGCAGCCAGGCGCTGGACACTAGTGGGAGCTACCACTGCAGCATGCGGGCCATGAGCCTCTACAGCGGCGACAGGCCGGCGCACATGTGCGCTCCGCTGGAGGACGGGCTGGCCGAGCATCCCACGGGCGCCCCGTCGCCGCTGGGCACGCTGAGCCTCCCCGCGGGGCAGGACGGAGCGCTGGGTACCGGGCATCCCCACGGCGGCGGCGGCGGAGGGGCGGCGGGGGGACAGCCCGCGGCTTCTTGGTACCTCAACCACGGCGCTGAGCTGAGCCACCTGCCCGGGCACACTTTCGGCTCTCAGCAGCAGACTTTTCCCAACGTGCGGGAAATGTTCACGTCGCACCGGCTGGGGATGGAGAGCGCGGCGCTGAGCGAGCACCAGGTGAGCAGCAACTCCGCCTGTCAGATCCCCTACAGATCCGCGCCCTCCCTATATCGCCACGCCGCCCCCTACTCCTACGACTGCACTAAGTACTGAGTAGCCGCCAGCCCCCCGCTTAGGCCCATTAAAAAGAAAAAAAAAAAGTTAATATTATTAATAATAATTATTAAAAAAAAATCGGGAGAAATAAACCCACATCAATAAAAAGAAATCTGACATCTTCCCCGTGGACTTTGTGGCCACAGAGTTTTGAAGATCCCAAAAGCCTCGTTTTTGGGCCTCCTTAAATCCCGGACAAGTGTATTTTACTTGATAAAAGGGGGATCTCTCATTTGAAAAAGAAAAGGAAATTAAAAAAAAAAAAGAAAGAAAAGAAAAAAGTTAAAAAAATTATATATATATATATGTCTATCTAAAAGTGGCAAATTTTATATGCTAAAGTATAGGGGGTCTCAGAAAAATAAGTTATGGACCAATATCACAACGACCATTTATACGTTTTAAAAGGAAAAAAAAAGTTTATAAATATATATATAAATATATGTCCTGGGTATTTTTTGAGTTCTCTGTTGTGCTGTAAAAAATATGTGGATTTCTAATCAGGCTGATTTTCAGAGCCATTAATATAATATTTAAAGTTGAGTTCACTGGATTATTTTTGTCTCGCCCAACGGTTCCTAACTTCCAAATTAATGACAAGTGATTTCTTCTTCTTCTTCTGTGTACAATTATGCAATAGATTTTTCTTTCGTTTTAGAGCTGTTCTTTTCGCAAGACGAGGAAATAATTTATTTTTTGCTGGTGGATTTTTTTTTTTTGAGGAAAAAAAATAGACAAAGTATCTGATACTTTTTTATTATTATTTACGACGTGTGATGTTTTGTATAATAGATTTCACCTTTACCATTCCTAAGGACTATTTGCTTTAACCTGCTTCGAAGTTCGTTTGTCTTATGTGGTCCTAATTGTTGTACTTACCTTAAAATAAATCCATGCTGGTTTTTTCTGCTCCAAGTCTGGCGATTCTCTGTGTATAAACTGGGGGTTTTTTAACAGTTTTTCTTAAATTTTTTTTCTCCCTTCACCTTTCCTTCACACAGAAAACGTGGCAGTGGTTGTTTTTTTAAAACAAAGCGGTTTTCCTGAAGGTTTCTTTCTTGGAGAAAAAGTTGAATTCACGTGAAGAGCTGGAATTGTACATCTGGGGAGGAGGGGAAGGGAAAACCCCGCGGGGCTGAGCCCCCAAAATCCCGAATCCCTGCCAGAGGGAAATTTCGGGAGTTTTCCCAGGCCTGCGATGGGGAAAACAGGAGGCTCAGGGAGGGGAATTTCTGCTCCTCTCGCCCCGTCCTTGCGAGCGCGGGGCTCCGCGCCCGGAGCCGCCTCTTTCCAGGACAGAAATCACCCCCTACCTCCCCTAAAAATCCATTTATTTATTTATTTGGTTTTCTTGAAAGGAATCCCGAGTGCCTGGGAGGGAGAGCGATCATTTAAACCCGGCCTCGCCGCGGAGTCTTTGAAAGGTGGAAAGTTCACTCGAGAATAATTTCAGTTTTGAAATCCTCTTGTTTGAAGAATTGGCTGATTTTAATTTTCTCTTCATCTATTTAAGCTCCTGTTCACAAGGCCGGGCACTGCCAGATATTCTGGTTTTTCCCAAATCATCCTTTAAGCTGTTCAAGCAGCTTTAATCCAGGGCAAAACGCCGGATTTAGCAATCCTGAAATCCCGGAATGCCAGCAGAGCCTAAAGCAGAGTTCGGGAAGTTTTTGGAACTTTTCAAACCCAGCTCTCTGAAGCCAGGCTCCTTTCCCAGCTGTAAAATCGCATCCATCCAGCATTTCCAGGGGATAAATCCCAACCGTGCCCCCCTTCCACCTCCCGCCGCCCCCCAGTGCCCCTCAAAACCCTTTTTTTTTGGCTTCGGGAGGGGTTATACCCACGTCAGGCTGTTGAAATCGATGATATAAATTGGTTTTGACCCATTAAATTCCGTCTGCTCTTGAAAGCTGGCAAAAAGCACCGAAACTCTCAATTTAAACGAGGAAAAAATGCCTGAGCCTCACTTGATCTATATTTTAAGGAGCATTCTTGTAAAAAAGCTCCCTGCCGTTTTTCCTTGCTCTCAGAGGGTGCTTTTTATTTAATTTTATATTTTCTTCTTATTTTTATTTTTTTATGAAATAAAAGTCAAAGTGCTCTCTTAATAAGAGAAAATACAGAATGTAAAAGATTTAAAAAAAAAGGGAAATAAAGGGAGTAAAATGGTGAAAAGTAAATACATAGGAGGAAAAGGGGGAAAAAAATACGAATTGGGAAAGAATTCTTCCCCTGTCCAGACCTTCTTCCCGTGGGATTTTTTTCCTGCGTGGATCCCGGGGACGCTGTGGGGGGAGATGACCGAAGTCAGGTGTCTGCTGGGGGTTTTCCCACACTCCTCGAGAAATCCCGGGATCGCCGCTGCTCCCACATCTTCCCACCAGGGCTCCGGGCACTCGGGGAGCCTTTTCCTCAGGCAGGGATGGGATGCTGTACCGGGATCCGGGACACCCCCAGGGCTCTGTGACCTCCCCCCGCGCTGCTGCTGGACAGTTCCTGGGATCTCTTTCGCCCCAAAAACTCCTTTTTGGTGTTTCTTTGCCCACCTCGCCCCGGCAGGACACTCCAGCACGGGATCTGCACCGCTCCCGTCCCCTGTCCCCAGTTCCTGTCCCTCTGGAGAGCTCCTACGGGGGCTGCGAGCATCGTCCCTTTGCTGGGTCCTGTCCTGTCCCGTGTCCCCAGTCACCCCCAGCACCCCACGGGGGACACTTTGGGGTGGGCTGGGGTC
>NC_031780.1:2648715-2669925 GCF_001522545.3 Parus major
GGGATCCTTTGGTGGCTCTGTTTAAAAGCTGCGATAGGGAGCTCGATACGGCGATCGGAGTCTGTCGCGACAGGTGACTCCAGCCTGGCCGGAGCGGAGGGAAAGAAGTGAAGGAAGGACAAAGGCCCAGAGTAACTTTTGAAGGCAGCTATGACCAGATTTGGCTCTGCAGCCCCCCGAAGGAGCAGCATGAAGCCCCCCAGAGCCGCTCTCCCCGCAGGTCAGGGGGCCGGGATTGGCCCCGGGGACCGGCTGATGCTGCTGCGGGGTCGGTGGCCCCGGACGGGGGCTCAGGGTGGCTCCAGGAAGAGGATGAGGATTGTGGATGGGTTTCATATTTTTTTTTTTCTCGTGTTGCCATTCATCACCGGGTTTGCAAACCTGTCCAAAACCCCAGACAGTTTCGGTTTTGGGGTGAAGAGCCGGCGGGTTTCCATCTGGTCCCTATAGCCCAGTGAAGGGAGCGTTCCCCTGGTGCTCCAGGCCCCGGGTGAAATACATTCCCTCCAGGAATCCCCCCAGGGCTCTGCACAGCCCAGCACGAGCTGTCTCGTCCCTCCCAATCAACCCCACCTTCCCCAGAGTTTGTGGGAAGGCGCCGGCCAGGAGGTTTTTGAAGAAGGCCATGAGCTCTTCTGTCATTTTCGAAGGGACTTTGCAGAAATCCATACCCGGCACTGGAAGGCCGGGAGAGAAGGAAAAACATCCCTCTTCCCGGGCCAGTACCGAGCGACCTCGTGTCCGGGCAGCTCCGTGCCCGGCCAGGGGCGAGGGGCGGGCAGCTCCTGCCGGGAGCTCATTCCCGAGGGAGCCCAGGCCGGGATGCAGCAGGAGTGGGGAGCTCTGATTCACATTCCTGTTCCTCCTCAGGCCGGGATGCAGCAGGAGTGGGGAGCTCTGATTCACATTCCTGTTCCCCCTCAGGCCGGGATGCAGCAGGAGTAGGGAGCTCTGATTTTGGCCCTGTTCCCCCTCAGGCCGGGAAGCAGCAGGAGTGGGGAGCTCTGATTTGGGGTCCCCACATCCCGGGGTTGCTGCAGGAATGGGGAGCACTGATGTACAGCCTCATTTCCGCCGGGCAGGACTAAGGCAGGAGTGAGGATCACTGATTTATTTCCCCGTTTCCCGTGATGCAGCAGGAATGAGGAGCTCTGATTCACACCCCTTCTTGCTCCCGGGATTGGGATGCAGAAGGAGTGGGGAGCCCTGATTTTTGCCCTGCTCCCCCATCCCGGGACACAGCAGGAATGGTGAGCACTGATTTACACCCCTTCTTCCCCATTTCCCGGGATGGATCAGGAATGGGGAGATCTGATTCACACCCCTTCTTCCCCCCAGGACTGGGATGCAGCAGGAATGGGAAGCACTGATTTACATCCTGCTCCCCCATCCTGGTATGCAGCAGGAGTGGGAATCACTGATTGACAATCCTGCTCTCCCCCATCCTTGGGGATGGGGAGCGCTGATTTCCACCCCTTCTTCCCCCGTTTCCCGGGATGCAGCAGGAATGGGGAGAGCTCATTTGCGCCCTGCTCCCGCCGGGGGCTCCGGGCGGAACCTCTCCTCGCCGCCGCTTTAAAAGGGGCTCGCCAGCTGGAGAGGAGGGAAAACCCACCCAGGAGCGGCTCCATCGCCGGCTCTGCGTTGTTTGTTTGTTTCTTTACCGTTTAGGGAAAGAGCGGCGGTACCGACATCACCAAGAACCCCCTGTGTCGCTTTTCCGCCCCCCCGCAGCCGTCAGAGCCGCTCGGAGGCTGATCCCGTGCGGATAACGCAGCTCAGGAGCTCCAGCGATGCCGCCGGCAGGAAAGGGATAACAGGGATAACACACAGCACATGAGCCGGGAAGAAGGAACGGAGAGAAAAGCCGCATCCCCGCCTCCAAGGATTTCCCACCGCCAAGAGGGGAAAACAAGGGAGGAAACGAGAATTTTACTGGGGGAGGGAGCTCGGGGAGAGAGCGGGAGCCCGTGTGACTGTCTCCTGCCGCACACGCGAGTATTTATTATTTTACTAATCCGTGCCTGGAGTGTCTCAAGGAGCGGGGGACTCCCCGAGGTGGGGAGAGGAGGAGGGTGAGGGTGGGGGAAGACCCTCAGCCGGCTGCTCTGAGGATGCGCCGCGCTCTGCTCCATCCCTCCCCGGCGAGGATGCTCCAGGGGCGGGGAGGCTGCCCGGGCGTGCTGCTCCCCAGTGTCGAGAGGATGTGAGTCCCCAGATCCCTCCTTTCACCTTTTTTTATTTATTTATTTGGGGGTTTATTGCGCTTTCGGCACGGCGGGCGGGTGCTGGAGCTCCCGGGGGTGCGCAGGGCGCGGGAGGGATGCGGAATTTCGGGCGAGGGCGGTGTTAGAGGAGTGAGTTCCCCTCCCACGAGTGGGCCCAGCCAGTGAGAAGGGACACCCCCACACCCCCGCCCGAGAAGTCGCCTCCCTGCGCACCCCGGCTACGTTTCCCAGGCTCTCCTGGAGGTTTGCAGCTTTCAGGACCCATCCGGAGCTCCACAGCATCCTCGGGAATGAAAATTCTTCTCCCGACAGGAGAGCGACACTGGGAGAGAAACCTCACGGGTGCAGGGGAACTTGCGGAGAAATCCGGGGATGGGAAGGTGGAGGCATCACCAGGACCCGGTGGTGCTGGGGGACACCCGGAGCTCGGCTTTTACCTTTCCCTGCCAGGTAAAAATCCCAGCAGCCTCGTGGGAGCTGCGCTGTTGGGATATTTCTCTTTGAAGGAGAAAGGATCCCCCTCAGGCCTTTTCTTCCCTTCCTCGGAGAAAAGATGCTCCACAGAACAGGGATCTAAACCCGCGGGGGACTGGGGACACAGGCGACACCTCCAACTGCATCGGAATCTCTCGGGGCCCTCGGATTAAAGCTGTTACGTCAGTAAATTAAAAAAAAAATAAAAAAAATCCGACAACAGAAAACACAGCCCCAAACCCAAACCTGGACGTTTATACAGAAAAAGAGCATCACAAATTCCTAATGTAAGCACCGGCCAGCTGTGTGCACTTGTAAAGTTGTTATAATCCCCCTCCTTGTTATAAACAGGAAAGTACATAATATAAAGCAACAGGCCCGCATTCACAAATACTGAGCCTCCTCCCGGGGCTGCCAAATTCCCCTTTTGCCGCAGTCTCCCCCGGCGCAGCTCTGCCTGCTCGGGCTGGGAGCGGGGCTGGGCCGGGGGTCCCCCTTCACCCGTCCCCGGGGGTCTCCTTGGGGTGGAAAACCCCCTGCAGTGGGAGGTGGACACCTCCACACCTGAGCCCCCCTTCCCTTTTCCTCCCTCTCCATCGCAGCTCTGCCTCCTCCCCTCATCCACCCCTTTCTCTTCTTCATTTTTATTTTTTTTTTTAATTTTAGTGTTGTTTAATGTCCCACTTTTGCTGCGGGGATCCCTGCCCGCTGCTCCCCAGCTCCAGCAGTGTACATCCTGCTCTGCTGTGTGTGCTTACAGCGTCAAAGGGTGGACGTGATATTTCAAACATCAGATCAGTGCGTTTATATATTGGGTGCCCGGAAATTTTTCCAAATAAACACAGCTTGATTCGACTTGGGTGGGCAGACTTATCAACAGACTAATTCTATAAACAAATGAAGGAATAACCCGGAGACCATTGGCTGGTACCAGCGAGACACGTGGAGAGAACTCGGAGTTTTGTAGCAATGAAATTTTAATTAATGTGGGTGGGCTGAGAACACAAACGACTGTTTATCAGAGACAATTTATTTTCCAGCGCTAAGTCAACATATAATAGCAAACTTACAACAATTATTTAACTTTTTTTTTTCCTCTTTTTTTTTTTTTTTTCTTTTTTTTTTTAAGAGCTATGAAGCAGGGACAGAGGCAGAGCGAGCTCCTTCAGGCAGGGCTGGGAGCTGAGCTCGCACAAACAGCTCCCCGGTGGACTCGCCCCACGCTCCTGCCCTGCCCCGTCCCTTCGCTCGGCTCCGAGGGGGAAGACGCGGAGCTGCGAGCCCGCCGGCGATGAGCCACATCTACGGCAGCCACCTCTCCCCCCTGGGCAGCCCGTCCATGGTTTACCTGCCGGCAGCGCTCGGCTTCGCCCCCGGGGGGGCGATATCCCGGCAGGACCCTCCCCAGAAACCCCCCTACAGCTACATCGCCCTCATCGCCATGGCCATCAAAGAGGCTCCGGAGCAGAAGGTGACCCTCAGCGGCATCTACCAGTTCATCATGGACCGCTTCCCCTTCTACCACGACAACAAGCAGGGCTGGCAGAACAGCATCCGCCACAACCTCTCGCTCAACGACTGCTTCGTCAAGGTGCCCCGAGAGAAGGGGCGGCCGGGCAAGGGCAGCTACTGGACCCTGGACCCGCGGTGCCTGGACATGTTCGAGAACGGCAACTACCGCCGCAGGAAGAGGAAGCCCAAAGCCGCGGCCCCTCCGGACGCCAAGGCTGGCGAGCAGCCGGGGCCGCCCGCTCGCCCCGTCGAGCCCAAGCGGGCCAAGGGCGGCGCGGCCGCAGCTCCGGGGGACGCGGGGCTCCCGCGGCCGGCCAGGGGGGGGACAGCGGCTTCCCCTGGGGGCCCGGCCCCGCTCCCCACTGCTGCCGCCCCGCCGCACAAGAGCGGGCCCCGGGGCCGCAGCTTCAGCATCGAGAGCATCCTGGCGCGGGGGCTGCGGCCGCCGCCCCCCGGGGCAGCCCCCAAGGCGGCCCGGGACAGCCCCGCCGGCTCCCTGGTGGCCAGCGGCGGCTTCGGGCCGGCCCTCAACGCCTCGCTCATGCTCGACTCCCAGGTGCACGGGAGGCTTTACCACATCGGCATCCCCTTCCTCTCCTGCTTCCCTCTGCACTTCTCCGAGGCGGTGTTTAATTTCCAGTAGGTGCCCCGCAATTGACGCCCCCCGGCCCCGAGCGCTGCTCCGGGGGGAGCGGTGGGAGGGAGAGATCGGACTCAGACCTCACCACGCGGGTAAAGACCTAGAACAAAACAAACCCCAAAGCGCTGTTTTAAAGGTGACTCAGGATTTCAGGGCATTTTTCAAGGCGCGTTTTGCTGCGGACTCTCTTTAGCGGGTGCCTCCCACCCCTCCCTGCCAGAGCGACTTTTGAAGGTAAAGCGGCTTTGTTTTCCCGTGGGCGGTGGAGGAAGAGGCAGCACCGGGGGAATGCCCACGCTGGCCCCCAAGCCCCGTGGGATTCGCTCTGCACCTTTAATTTTTGCATCCCTCAGGTTCCTCAGACCAGGTTAATCTGGAGCCCTTCAGGTCTCTGTTTTCTTCTTTTATTTTTCCTTTGAAAGTCAAGCCCCACCCCGGGAGGAGGAGGAGGAGGAGGAGGATGAGTTTTGTTTTGCCATCAATACCCACAGGTATTAATAATGCCCAAAATTTTGCCATCAATACCCACAGGCACATAATAATTCCTGATATTCCCCACTGGCCCAGAGGCTGAACTCATGGCAGACCAAGCAATCCAGGCTCATCCTGAATATTCCTACTTGCTTTGACCCAGCACGGCGTGGAGCTGCTTTCCTGCCCAGCACCGGTGCTTTGGAATATCCCCACAGAGTTTCTGCTCTCGGATCTGGCCAAAAAGAGGAGGATGGATGAGCAAACATGGACTTTTGTCTGCTTTCCATGTCTTACTGGGATCGGTTGCTTCTGACCAAAAAAGACTGAGGCAGGGTTGTGGAGGCCAGGACAAATACCAGGGAAAAAAAATAAAGAGACATCAGCTATGTTTCTAAAGTTTTCTTTTTTCGTAAAGAAGGAAGACACATTGCAAGAAATCAGGAATATTTTGTATTTTTGTTTGCCGTAAATAGAGGCTTTTTGTATATTAGTGGATAAATGCCCTTTTGGAAAAAAAACAAATTATATTCTCAATTTTCATTATGGAACCAAACCTATATCCAATAAAGGTATATTTGTTCAGGAGTGTGGCTGGTGTGATGTGAAACACCCCTTGGCTTGTGCTGGAGGATGGAGGAGTGGGGCCTGCATCCTGGTGCTGACATGATGGGTCACAAAAAGATACAAATGAGCTCCTGGGAAATTACCTGTTCCTTGAAACTGATGAAATCTTCCCCAAAATTGTTGTTCCTCCTTCTCTTTCCCTTCTTTCATCCCACCCCGTCTCAAAAGCAAAGTTTCTCCTTAAATGAGCACCTGGATATTGGAAATGTGGGGTTTCCAGGTGAGTTTTGATTCAGCTTTTGCAGAGGAAGGTTGGCATCAATTCCTTGATATTTAAACCAGGGTTGCTCATCCCAGCCCAAGGCAAAGAGGGGAAGGACAGAGAATCTCCAAAAGGTGAGAATTGTTATTTAGATTCCCCAAAAAAATTAGAATGTTCATAGGCAGATCCCCAGATCCCTGGATAGGCTGAGCTGGAGCTTCTCAATGTGAAAAAAGAGGACAAAAAAAGAGATTCTATTTTTTAAAAACAGATTTGCAAAATAGACTTTATTTTAATAAAATCCCTTATTTACTTCCTATTTCTGACAGCTGCTGTTTGAATATCTATTGAGCCCCTTGTTTAAAGTTCTGGCACTGAATTAGAAAATGAAGAAACGCTTGTAAAAGGTTGTGAAGGTCCCCACCGTAATTCACAGGGCTTGCAGAGTGCTGGGAGGGTTAAAGCTCCCTGTGTGCCCCTGCTAGCCCTGCAGTGCCACTCCTGGGTGGCATCGGGGACAGGCAGGGCCACCTCGCCAGGAGGTTCCATCCCAGGCTGGGCACTGCCACCACCGGCAGCCTGGGCTCTGGGAGGTGACATCGGCCACAGGAAGCTGCAGGAGGAGGAAAACAAGCCCAGCAGAGACCTGAGATCCTCTCTCCACCCCCCGAGTGGTGATGTGGGCTCAGGGTGAGGTGGGAGGTTGATGCTGCCTCCAGGAGTTGTTTGGTGGATCTTAGTCAAGCCCTCCCCACAGGGAGGGATCCTCCATCCCCAGTGTCCCCACAGCCCAGCCTATGGAAAGGTTTTACCCCCCAAAAGTGGATATTTATGCTCTCAGTCATCACTTCTGACCCATGTCTTCAGCTCCTGTTTCCCTTTCTCCTAACGTGGCCTCCCCGCTGTGACCCCCAATTTTGTCACCTCTCAGCTCCTACTCCAGCCCCCAAAATACCTTTTTGGACCTGTAAACAGGGCTTTTATTCCTTTTCTACTCACACACGTGGAACCTCTCCCCATCAGAGCCCTTCCTGCACAAGAGCAGTTTTTCAGTGGTCAAAAAAGTGAGTCTCAGTTTAATACACGATGTATATTTTTATCACAGACACTTTTTTTTGGAAACCCAGCTTTTTCTATGCAATGGGAATTTGTTTCTTTGTGAAGCTTTGCTTTGACATTTGATCTTATTTCTGTTTTGGTGGAGTGGAGTGGGACCAAGTACAGCTGCAGCGTTTAAAAGCCGCTTTGAGCTTGATTTTGGTTTCGCTTGAGGGAGTGAAATTAGTAAACTTAACATGCTCTGCACAAAAGTGACACCAACTCCAGTGAGCTCAGAACCCGGTGAGCAGTTCTGAGGGGCAATTTGGAATTAATTGGGATCAGGCCAGTGCTGTAACAGGGCATGAACACCAAGAAAAAGGGTCTTATTGCCAGCAGGCTGGATGAGTAACCACACACGGCTTTTGCACGTCATCTGTTTATAGAGAGGGGAGAAGTCATGGTACAATAAAAACATACAGTAAAAACATAAAATAAAAACACGCAGTAAAAACAACAGCAGAGCAATGAGTGTGCAGTCAGTACACCAATTCCTGCCCTTTGGATGGGGCTGAGCATCCTTTAATCCTCCCCACATCCATGTGAGTTTTGGTGCTGTGCAGCCCTCTGAAATATCAAGGACCTGACAAGCTGCAAGGAAGCGGTGCCAATGGTTTCACACCTGCTTCACAAACCAAAAAAGCAGCTGCCAAGCACAGAACTGCCACCCAGAACTTCCCTCATCCCTGGAATCTTCCTCCTCCTGGCTTTCCCAGCCTCTCAGGGCTGGCTATAAACACCAGTCTGGAATACTGGGGAGAAGTGGAGAAAATAGCCTGGGATGCAGAATAAACAGCACAGTGCCTGTGTGGGCGATGGAGATGCCTTCCCCTTCCTCTGCAGAGGAATGACCTCTCCCAACCCAGCAAGGTTTTCTGTCTCCGAGCTCTGCAGCCAATTTTAACTCCTAGGAGCAGGGGAGATCACAGAGGGGAGAAGCTCTCAGAGGAGTTGTTTGGTTCCCAGAGCGGCTTTGCTCCAAACACCAGTTTCCTATGAGGGGAACTGAAAACTGAGCATATTAAAATAATTCCAGAGTTTAATTTCTCATAAATGGGGCTTTCAGTCTTTAAGTAGGCTCAGTGTGTGTTCTCCTTAAGTTGGTCCCATAGCAGGTATAAAATATAATCAAGTATTTGATTATATTTTATGAAATGAGCAGAAGCCACCTTGAGGATTTGTCACTCAAGGTGTGGCTGTCCATGCCTGACTCCAAGGTGACATAAATCTGAGGGACTTTGCAGCCTCTTCTCCTTCCCCCACCCCATTTTAAAAGTTAATTCCCTTTCCATTCTTTACCAGAGAAAGCACATAAGGGAGGGACCATCCCTTTCCACACCAAAACCCACTGGCTTCCTGCAGACTGCTCCTAAGCCTGGTGTGATGAGCAGCCAATTCCCAAAGCAAAAAGGGGAAGAAGGATCTGCTTCCTCACTTGATTCATAGCCCCACACATCCAGAGAAGAGATCTCCCAGGAGACAGCGTTGGGGATATTAAACAGATCACATATTTGATTTGAAGTGAAAGACCAAGAAGACAAGATCACAGAATGAGAGAAGTTACAGATGGAAAAGGTCTATGAGGTTATGCAATCCATCAGTCTGGACGTTGCATAATTGCTCCCCACAGTATATTTTTAGTGCTTTATCCAGACAAATCATTAAGTGCTTTAAAATGGGCCAGATTCCTCAAACGCAGTGCGTGCTAAGTCACAGCTGATTTCACTGAGCCTCGCAGCTCCAGTGTCTAACAAGACACCGAAAGGAAGTTTTGTGTGGTCAGAACGGGCCCTTCCAGAAATAATCCAGGCCTGATTCGCTATCCCTCATAGGAATCTCTCCTAAATTGACTGAATTAAACCTCTAAAATCTCATTTTCGGATTATAGAGAATAATACATTATTACTTATTCAGATGTTCTCTTAGGCCAAAGTCAAACATTGCTCATGTTCATGCGAACACGATTTGTTTTAAGCCAGCTTCAAAGCCGGCTCAGCAAAGCGTAAAGAATGTTTATTTAAAATATAGTTGCTAAATTTAGCATGAGCTCGGTTAGCCTAAATCTTAGCGACATTTTTAGAGAGCACATTGCAAATCAGGAATGCACGGAGAAATAAATAAACTTTCCCACATTTTTGGAAATCGAGGGAGAATTTGCGAGCTCTTTCTCGCACGGGCGATTTCCGTGGATTGGAAAGCGCCGTGGAGGATGCAAATTTCCCACTGAACAGTTGAAAACGCACAATGCTGATCATCTTCACTGCAGTTTTGTTTCAAATAATGCTCCCTCAAGGAGGAAACAAAAGCTGTCAGCTTTTTTTTTAATAGAAACTACGCAGAGCATGAACATGTTTCAATATTTACCCAAGTTCTTCGCGAAGCAACGAGAAGCAAATGGAGCTGGGCTTGGCCACGAGCCACATCTGGGGAAATCTCAGGTTTGGATTAGGTCTTGTGACCTTTCCTAGGAATTCTGATACTGGATTTTGTACCCACCTCTTGCACATTGATTCAAACATCCCCCAGCTGGATCCTGGGCTAGGTGAAATGCCAGCCAGCCTCTGGGTTGGCTATTCAGACAGAAAATTCTTATGATTTTCCTTTTCACTTTCCTAAGCTTCGACAGCTTAAAGAGGCACATCTGGGTCACCTTTGCCTCAAGTGACATTGTCTGAGAGACCTGAGCAAACCTGTGATGGGAAGATGAGCAGACGTGTGATAAACATAAAATTCTCTTTTATCAGGTGACTTTTCATCATCTCCCTCCATCCTTCCCATCCTTTGGTTGGTGTGAGCAGAGTTTCTGCTCCTAAAGCGGGAGGATTCCAGCTCTGCCCCTCATGGGGCTACAGGGCACAAGGGATGTGTCCAAGTACCTCCATTGCCTTTGGTGGGATTGGGATCAGCTCCACCCCGAGCACACAGGTGGAATAAGGGGGCACAGAACAGAACATGGGGTTGATTTCTTTTCCTTACAGAGCTCCACTGGTTTTAGCAGCTTCCAGCACTTCCATCCAGTGACTCAGCTTTCCATGCCACTGCCAAATCCCACCTGCAGGTCCATCCTTCCCAGCCACCTCGCATCTCCCAGAGCTCTCCAGATGAGGCTTTGCAAATCCACTGCCCCAGCACAGTAATTCCCAAATCCACGGTGAGCTGGACCCCTTAATTCTTCACTACCTATCTCCAATTGCTTACTGAATTTCTGTTTTCGTTAGAAGAGCAATATGTAATAATAGTTGTTAAAATAATTGTATTTCTGTTTTTACATCTGTAAAGATTAAGTTAAACAGTATGAAGCCCATTAAACTATTTCATGTCATGCTGCCATAAATTTCCTCCATTCCCATTGCTACTATTATTCCAGAGTAAACTCTGAGATCAAGCTGCTGCCACAGAGAGTTATTTATAGGAGCTCATTCATCAATAAAAACTTCAAAAGAAATCTGTTACTCTTCTATTGGGAAGCCAAAGAAAACTAACATAAAGACAACCCTGTTAAGAAACAAAGCTAAGGAGACCACAAGACATTTAGTTAAGGAAAATCCTGATTTCTAACAAATGCCACGCAAGGAGGGGAAGAAGAAAAAAAAAGGGGAAAAGATTGTTGGCAGCATGAATCCTTTTAAGTTGTTTGACTCTCATTGGATGGTTAAAATAAACTGTTAAGCAGTTGTACTTGGCCTGGCTCAGCCCCCTCATTAGGCTCCATGTGATGGATTTGGGATCTCACAGTGTGTAAGGAACTCTTCATCCTTTGCAAAAGCTGGTGCTGTCCTGCCCCGTGTCCCAGCTGCTGCTACACCCGTCCATCAGCAGAGCAGAAACCCAACGGGAAGTGATGACTGGGCACCAGAAAGCATCCACCTCCCTAAAGGTAAACAGATAAAATAGGAAAAGTTGTGTTTTGTCATCTCTACTTTCTCTCATTTCTTGCTGTGCCTTTCTCTGTATGCCTGAGCTGGGCAGGCTTGGATTTGGTGGTTGTGGTGGTCCTGTAGAAAGTTAAAATGTAGGAGAGCTCCAGTGCTGCCCTTCCCTGTTCCACCTGAAAAACAATCTGAGAACAGGTCAAGGGAGGGGATTCTGCTCCTCTGCTCTGCTCTTGTGAGACCCCACCTGGAACCCTCTTCTGGTGCCCCTGATATGAGAACATGTTGGAAAAAGTCCAGGTGAGGCCACAAAGTTGATAAGGGGACCAAAGCACCTCCTCTGTAAAGACAGGATGAGAAAGTCGGGACTGCTCTGCTTGGAGAAAACAAGATTCAGTGGAGATCTCACAGCACATTCCAGTATCTGAAAAGGCTACGAGGAAGCTGGAGTGGGATTCTTCATCAGGAACTGGATGACAAGACAAGGGGGAATGGCTTCACAATGGAAAAAAATAGGCTTGGTTTGGATATTAGAAAGAAATCCTTCTTCACAGGGTGCCCAGAGAAGCTGTGGCTGTCCCTGGATCCCTGGAAGTGCCCAAGGCCACGTTGGACGGGGCTTGGAGCAACCTGGGACAGTGGAAGGTGTCCCTGCCCATGGCAGGGGTGGAATGAGATGATTTTTAAGGTCCCTTCCAACCCAAACTATTCCATGATCCTGTGATCTCTCTCTTTTTGGTCTCTGTCTCATTGACAGCTCCACAGGAGTGAGATCCCCTTGAAGGTCCCTGAAGGAGCAGGCACTCAGGGTCAGCCACATCACGGGAACAAAATCCTCAAACTGCTTTTTGAGCTCAACAGGAACTCCCTCATTTCCATCCCAGGGATCTGAGTCCTGAGGACAGTGTGGACCCGCAGCTCCTGGCATGCACTGAGTGACATTTCATAATCACATCCCCAAACACTGAAGCTCAGAGGTGAGGATCCTGTTTCCCAGGGATCTCTTTCCATCCTTACTCATGCAAAGTTGGGCAGGGCACATCACACAGATTCACCTCCATCAACACTCATCACACAACTGCTCAATTCCTGCCTGAGCTGGCCATCAAAATTATCTCCAGAATCTGCCAGGACACAAAACACCTTCAGACAGATGAAACTCCCAGCCACCCGAGGCTCAAGCTTTGGTGAAATCACCCTTTGGTTATATCTGGAAGAGCTGGATAAAATCTGTGGTTTAGGGAATTGGAGGAGGTGGAATTTCACTTGCAGCAAATGCAGCCTTTGCCTAAACTGCCCCCTCTACACTCACCCAAAAGGCTGCTTTTATTTTCCTTACAACCTGTTCTTGGCAGTGCAGGTGAGGCATCCCTGGCTTCCTTGTGCTGAGGATTCACAGCAAGAAGTCCCAAACCCCAGGGATGTGACTTAAAAGCAACTTCAGTACTTCCTCTCAAAACTGAGGTAAAAGACAAAGAAATCTGTCAAAACTCCTCAAATTAGGGGCTGAATAAATCTCTTTGCCCAAGATATCTGAAAGAGTTACCCTCAACTTTGCCCATCTTTGCTTTGCTCCAAATTGAGGCTCATGTAGCCAGTTTGAAACTGATGTAATTGTGGTTGTTCAAAAAGAGTGGCAGAGCCAAGTCGATCACAGTGACTCAACCATGCCAAGAGAAAAGTCTTTATACATTGCTACAGCTCAGATTTGGAACTGCTCTAAACACTAAACACAAAGATTATTAATAAACATGCAATGTCTCTCCGTACAAACCAGATTTATTCCCATTTAACTGTACTTACAGTTAAATAGAATTGGTTTGTTATGAAAAGGGCAGAGAGAAGCCCTCAGTTGTTGTGTCTGGTTTCAGATTAGACGCTACATAATTTCTGAATAACAATAACAGCAATTGTGACCCACTTCTCATGGAGTATTTTTCACTGATTTCTCCTAAAGTGCTTTGCAGGGAAGGTCAGTAGAAAGACCCATTGTAAACACGGGGAAATCTCCTGATTATTTGTTTTGGATGGTTAGAGAGGAAATTGCATATGCTTTCATGGAAAAAAAAAAATCCTCTATTATTATCCTCTGTCCTAAAAAGGTGCTGGTGGGGGAAAGCCTGGTGACTCTGATCTAAATTATCCTAAAGCAAATTTCTGGCAAACCAAATGAAGCCAGATGACTCTGGATTTAATGAGAGTAAGTAGTAGCAGACTAAGTTAAAGCTTGAAACAGGGCACTCAGCTGCTACTCTGCACTGCTTTGCCTGTCTTGAAGCCTTTGATTGCCCAGTTTTATTTTCTTAGCTAATTTCAGAGATATTTTACTTTGCTTGAGCATCAACAGGTCAGCTGTTGGCAAAAGCAAGTGGCAGAAAGCTGTAAGCTTAGTTTATAGAAAATTAGGAAAATAATTGTGTTTAGAGTGTGAAATGCAATCACGTAGCCAAATGTGCCTGATAAGGCTTGAAGCTGAGCAGAGCCAGCCCAAGAGCAGACTGAGATGTGATTCAGCCCTTTGAAGTCTCCTGATCTAATTCTTATTGTACCCATACAAGATTTCCGTTGCTGGGGAGAACAAAAATCCCGTCCCAAATCCAAAAACCCCAGGTGCTCTCCTGTCTCTCCAGAGGGCTCTTGGCTGTGGAAACTCCTTCTGGTGTGACTCTCTCTGAGCAGGAGGGGGTGTTTGGAGGGGGTTCTGTCTCTCAGGGCTCAGCCAAGCTTTGCTGAGTGTTTAATTTGCAGCGCTCAGGCTTTGCCTGGGCAGGCACCCACCAAGTTTTGTTGGGTTGGCCTCCCAGCCTTGCTCTCTCTGCTCTTGTCAAGCCTTTCATCAAGACAGGACTCGTCATACTCCACCCTGGTGGCTCAGCAGAGACCTTTTGGCCTTTCCTTGAGTTTCCCAAGGTGGGGGCAGCTTGTGAGAAAAGCTGGGTGAAGTTCTGTTCCCACTCCTGCTCCTTATCAGGGCCAGCTGGTGTTGAGCACTCTCTTGGCATTTCCAATAACTCAGAAGTGGTGGACAAGTGGTCACTGCTTGTAGACTGTTGCTTGCCCATCCAAGTAATATGAGGAATTAGTGACTCCCTGGCCTTTTCCAGTCATTTGCTAAGATTTCTTTATTAGCATCTCCAAATAAGACACACTTCCCTCTGCTCCTACCCTCCTTTGCTTTAAAAGGGATCTTCTTTTCTTCCATTAAAAAAAAAAAAAAGAAATCAATAGGGGGAAAAAATATCTTTCAAATGTCAAAGGAATGAAGTTTTGGTTTGAGAATGTTAAAACTACAGAGGAAATGTGAAGAATCAACTTTGACACACATGACAAATATTGAGAGGGAGCTGAAGCTGAAAGGCAACTCCTAGAAGACTTTGGATCATTAAGAAAGTACATGAATGAGTTGGAATTCTTGAAAGAAAACCTATCCCAGGCTTACTCCCTTGGCTCAGTGCCAGGGGCTCTGCATTTGCCTCCCAAACTCTATTGCAGTTACGATGTCTGAGGGAAAATCCATCTCCTCTGATTTCCTATGGTGGGGCAGGATCAGTGAGCCGATGAGCCGGGGCTTCCTGCGTGTTCCTTTTGGGGGCTTGGAGCAGCCCTGGGAGCCCATAAATCCTGGCTGCCTTTGCCCCAGTCAGGGTAAGACCAGCAGCTCTACTCTGGCCCAAGGAGCGACCACCAGGGAGCTGGGCTGGGCTGTGCAGACCTTTCCCAGGCTCAGGGTCTCCCTGGATTGCTTTGTGTCCACTGGAAAGCGCTGGGATGCAAATCCAAAGGTCGTGGCTGCACAGAGTCCCGTGTGGATTCTGCAGTTCTGTGGCTGTGGCACACATGTGAATGTGGAGTTTTTCACAGTGAGGGTTGTCTCTCCAGGAGATCCCTCCTGTTCTTAAGGAATGCTGTGGGATTGAAGGTGAAACACCCACCTTCTCTCCAGGGCAGCTACACCCTCAGCTAACGAGGGAGCCTTGGGGTTCTGGGAGCAGAACATCTCTCCTGGGTGGCCTGAGCAGAGCCTGGCCTCTGCACAGCTCTCTCTGGGAGCTGAGCCCTGAGTGGTGCCCAGTCCAGAGGATGACCTCATGGACCACAAAACCTCCACATGTGAAATATCCAAGCCCACAGTCCTTCCTGTGCCTCCACACAGCTCTCACAGCAAGCCCAGCGCCCCTGCCTCACACAAGACACCCAACAGCAGCGAGGTGACCCAGCTGCCCACCCGGCTGGGGCCCACACTCGGCTCTGCAAGGGAAGGGAGGTTTGTAGGAAGTGGGTTTGGGGTGGTTTGGTGTGGGGAAGGAGGGAGGGAGGCAGAGGGATGTGGAGCTGAGCTTTCCCATGGTGGCTTCAGCAGAGTCATCTCCCAGGACAGGGCTGTGTCCTTTCTGCTATCCACATTTTACAATTCCCAACTAGTTTTACAACCAATTCCCAACTAGTTTTACAACCAATTCCTGACCAGTTTTACAACCATTTCCCAGCTATTTCCCTAGGAATAGCCTGGATGGGAACTGTCCCAGGCTGGCAAGATAACGCTGTGAGCGAGCCACAATCTGCGAGCTCCGAATTTCACAGCTGTGGTGAGACAGCCTTTAAAATCTCCGAGACAGAACTGGCCCTGTGCAGAGCAGAAATTGTAAGTTTTGGCCCTGTCTCTAACCTTTGGAGAGCTGCCCAGCTTCTGACAGTCTGTGATGATGTCTCTGTGGAGGAAATCCTACGCTGAAGAAAAGCATGTTGCTTTCTCCCAAAGTTATATTCTTCCTTTCATTCGGCCACCATAAAGGACACTTTGTCATCTTGGCAGATCCTAAATATTCCCTCCTAATTTTATGGGAGGCAGATACAGGGACAAAAATTAAGGATTATTCAGGAGTGTTATTTATGGCTAAGGATATAAGGGATTTGAATGGAAATAATAATTAAACCCAAGAAAATATTCACACTACAGGTCACTGCAATCCCAACTTTTCCCCTCGTGAACTCAAGCCTAGGAGGTTTTCTTCCCCTTTGTGATTAAGGCTTTGCTAAACTTCTCTGAAAATAGTTCATATATCACAGAGAGGAATTTCCATGGGGAACATAAATACATCCGTGGAAAGAAGAGAAAATTTTTCCTTGTCTCTGGGAATGGATGAGAAAGAAAGACAGTTGACGCCAGATATTAATGATGAGTGGAGGAAGCCATCCAAAGAAAAAAACTATTGAGAATACTAAAACTACCCCAAAGTCACAGACCTATAAAAATCTACTATGGAACAATGATTTTTCCACTAATACAGGCTTAGATTCAAGAAAATATTTAAGCACAGGCTTAAGCTGGTCCCAGTTTGGAACAGCTCTTGAGTTAAATGGGTGAATTTCAGCTTCATGAATGTGTTTTTCAGCTCTGGGGATCCCATCTGGCATTACACATGCCCACAGTTAAATTCAAGCTTAAGGACTCTTGGGAGGGGAGTTTTTTCCTTCTAGTGGGAACGTGTAAGAGAATTTTCAATCTCTTTGGTCCTGCAGGAGTTTGTATTAAATTCATAGCTCAGGGGACAGCTCTGAGGGCATTTTGAGCTTGCAGATTTTGATCAGAAGGAAGTTGGATCAATCTAAAGGAAATACAAACCACAATATTCAAACATTTGTGGTTGATACACTGAGATATGAACACGGATCCGTTGTGGATGTGGATATACGGACACATCCACACCTGTGCTCCACAGGCTGCTCACATCCAGAGGGTGACAGCCCTGGAGGGACATTAACAGCCCAGCCCATCTTTTTCCAGGAAACAACTCTGAAAAACAGAGCTTTTGTGATC
This sequence comes from Parus major, assembly GCF_001522545.3. Classification (NCBI taxonomy): domain Eukaryota; kingdom Metazoa; phylum Chordata; class Aves; order Passeriformes; family Paridae; genus Parus; species Parus major. The sequence continues at coordinate 2,665,658 of NC_031780.1, forward strand.
CATTTGTGGACAGGAGCGACTGGAGCCTCCCAGTGGGGCAAGGAAACATTCCTGCCTTCCTGAGGAGGATGGGGAAGCAGAGGCACAGCCACCACAGCTCTGCAAATCCAGGCAGCCCTGAGCCCTGGTCCTGCAGTACCACGCACACCCTGCCCCTTCCCCACCAGTGGCAGCTGCTGGGCTCTCCTGCCACCCCCAGTGCCTTTTCCATGGCAATTCAAACCAAGGGCACTCGGTGTTTCTCACCTCTGGAGGCCACCAGCACCTCCTGCCTCACGCAGGACCTCGCGTGTCCCCGTCCTCCTGGCGGGGGGGACACGGTCAGACAGCACTAGTGGTGTTCACATGTCCATCCAGCTTTAGATTTTAGCATTTTGCTGCCTCAACCCTGCACAAGACCCCTCTGGGGATGAGCTGGGCCTACGTGTCGGCCACGGGGACGCGGCCTTTGCGTGCTGCAACGCGGCCCAAGAATTACAAAGCCAAACAGGCCGGCCTTCCCCCAGCCTGGGATTTGACACAGCTGGGTGAACGGTTTAATTGGGTTATTAACACATCTCCACGCTGACATCAGGAGCATTAAAGGCTGTGTAAATACACTGGGACAAACAGCCCCGCCAAGGTGCTGCAGGCAGGTGGGAACGCCTCTCCCCAGTTTCTCTGGGATTTCCAAGATTTGCTGCTGTCTTTGCATCCCTGAGGTCCAAGAGGGAGCTGGTGGAAGGCAGGAGGCAAAATATCAGCTCATTTCTGAGATGAAGACAGGGTTTTTATGGTCCACCCCAGCCTCATGTGGCCTTACTCTTGCTCAGATCATGCTGGGAGTTGCACTGATGTATCCTAAAATAACGTGGATACCTCATTCCTACCACAGCTTTCTGTGGATTCATCCCAGGAGGTGAGACGGGCTTCACAAACCTCACCAGTCCTGGTTCTCATCACTGCTGGGGTTTCTCCTCCTCCTTCTCTGGGCTTCTTCCTCCTCATTCATGGTACAACCAATGGACTTTGTTTTTTTTGGTTTCTTTTTTTTTTTGGAAGGGGTTTTTGGCCCACTCTCTGTCCTCGTGCACAGCGTTGTCCCGAGGCAGCAGGGCCTCCAGAACCTTTGCTCTGAGCCAACATTTGGGTGAAGCTCCGTGGCTGTCACTGCTCAGAGCTGTGCCTCATGTCCCGAGGGAGGAGAGGATTAGCAGGGCACTTCAAAGCGTTGTGTAATTGCACTTTCACTCAACTCGCAAGGCTTTGTTTGCTCCATTTCCAGAAGAAATGTCAGGCGAGCCTCCAGGGACAGGCGAAAGGATCCCTCTTATGGTGACAGCGGGTAGAACAGAGCCCGCACGTCTTGTCCCCACAGCGGCTGCATCTGCTGCCTGTGGGAGTGAGGGCAAATAAATCACCTTGGGACTCAGCCCCTCTGGCCTTTTGAACCTGCAGCAGGGAGCTCTCAGAGCTCCTCCTCTGTGCTGCAGCTCCTCTCTCTGATTTAGAGGGGGAGAGCCAGGTCTCCTGCACCCCATTCCTCTCCAGCCACCCCACAGGGGATGCTGGGCTGGGCTCAAGGCCTTCTCCTGCCTCTCTGACCTCACATTCAGAGGTCACACCTCTCTTCTCACACACACTAAATTACCTAAGGGAGTAAATCCCTTTATTCTGTTTGTTGTGCTGCTTCTGAGTGCTCAAACTTGGGGCAGAGCAGTCCCAACTGGTCCCACCAGCAGCTGGAGGGTCGGTGTCCACCTCTCCTCTATTCCTAAATGGAAAAGGTTATTAAAGATTATAAATGCTTAGAGAAAACAGCACAACAGAGAAGAAATCAGATTCCCTTGGCTGCTATCTCATGGAATACCACCAGTGATGTTTCAATAGATTTACTACCTGGAGTAGCTGTACCCTCACCCTCTGTGGTCAGAGCCTGGCCCAGCAGAGCAGTAGTGATAACCATGGTGGAACAAACAGCTCAGGGACCCCTGATCCTGCACCCCTGCACCAAGTGTTGTTGGATTCACATTTTGCAGGCTCTGACAGGAATCCAAATCATCCAGCTTTGGGAGAAAGTTTTAGGTTTTTCTTCAAAAGGTGCAGATTGTGCCAAAAATGGCAGTGGGGCATTTCACACAGGCACAATCAGCCACTTCAGGTGATCTTTAAGTCAATCCTGTCTTAATATTTCCCAGTTTTTTCCTCTCTTTTTCACCAGCTCTGACTGGAAATCATCCTCTACCTTCCTCAGTTTCTGACAGTTCATCTGCTGACCAAATCCTGGCTCTGGGGATGTCCTCTTTTATTTGATTTAATCAATCTTCTTTCTGGCAAGTGGGTTTTGAAGAGAGAATGAGCCATTCACTTAGAAAAATGAAACTGCTGCATCACAGAAGATAAATATTGGGAACTGGTTTATCTGGTTTGAAAATATGCTCTGATTTTCTTCTCCCTCTGTTCCTGGTGAAGAGTGAACTGTTGTCTCTGACACTGCTCTGGGCCCTTCTCATCTTGGTTGGGACTTAGAAGTGAATAAATTGAAAAGGGAAAAAAAAAATCCAAAAGAAAAACAAGGGAATGTTTTGAATGTTGGATGTTTTTGGTGGGGTGCCAGTCAGAGGTGCTGGGTGAAGGCAGGTGATTAAGGGTTTGCCTGGCTCATCCACAGACATTTTGTTCCTCTTAAATCAGCTTTGCCTCTCCTGAGTGTCAGGTGAACTCAGAGCTTGTCTGTCTTTAGAAACACCACAAAAACTTCTCATCTGACAAAGGTTTCCTTTGCTAGCTGGAATAAAATTCACAGGATCGAGTCACTGGCAGCTCCTTCCATTTTGACTCGTTAGGATACAGAAATTTGAGTGGTTTTTTATGTAAAAGGCTGTTTTTCTGCCTGGAGAACTCTGAGAATCCCAAATCAGGGGTCAGCTTGTGGCATTTAAAAGTGGGCTTGAAAAGTTAAATTTAGCCATCAAGGAGGGACCTACTGCTGCAAGGATTTGAGAAGTTCAGTACAAGAACATATTTTTTTATGCTTTCTACCTTTTATTTTCTCCCTCATTTCCCTTTCTTCTTTCCTCCCTGTTTTCTCAACCCTGGTGCTAATAAATTAGATTATCACTTGCTCTAGACCCTTTCATCCTTCAGAGAGCTGCACTGGAAGCTGAAATGCTGCCCCAGTTGGAGGGTTGTGATCTTTTTTAAGGCAAAGGGAGGGGGAAATAATTTGATTCTCACTCTTTAGAAAACCCTTGTTTGAAGAAGTCTCAGGGTTACATGGTGTATTCCAATTTTCTCCCATTTATGAACAGCAGCATTGCCCTCAGAGTCAGGAGATTTCTTCACTTTTCCACCTCTGACCAAATGGGGGAAAAAAATAAAAGCCCTTTGCCCTTGTTTGCCTGGCTGACTCTAATGCACAGCATTTGGGGACGGCCAAGCAGATGACACAAAAACATCCCCTGTCACACCACAGCCACCCTTGGCACTGGCTGCTTTCCTTCCCCACTTCCCAGGCTCCCAAAATGTGTTGGAGCTGCTTCCCTGGGGTTTGGGGCAGGAAATCTCATCAGTGGCCAGCCCAGCCCTGGGGAGAGGGGGCTCATCACCACGTTTTCTCACCAAACAGATGCTCAGGTCAATAAACAAACACACAAATCTACTCAGTTCCCGCAGTTTTTGGGAGCAGAGCTCCCACAAAAGGCAGAATTCACCGGCTGTGCAGCTTGGTGAAGGAGAGGGGATACTCTGCTCCCATCTGATAAGGTGAGAGGCTCTCCAAAAACAACACTGCCAGCCCCATGATCTCATCCACCCAACCAGGAACAGTGCAAAGAAGTGAAAAATTAATGTGAAAAGAGAGAGATATCCAGGAAACAGGGGGAATAAACCCTCAGAAACACCAGAATAAACCGGGAAAAACAAAGGCAGACATTCTGTGAGCTCTGATCCTGCCTCCACTCCTAGCAACGGGAGCCAGGATGATGGCAGGAAGGCTGAAGGGTCAGGATGGAACCGTTTTTGAGCTGAAATTTTCACTTTGTAAGAACCTGTCTGCACTTTGAGAGCTAATTGTGCCACACAGAGGTGATCCTCATATGGCAGCATCACCTGCAGGAGGGAACAGGGGCTGGGATGCAGGTCCCAGTGCAGAAGGATGGATGGGGAATGCCCTGGGTAATGAGGAGAGCCTCATTATATTTATTTTATTTTATTTTATTTTATTTTATTTTATTTTATTTTATTTTATTTTATTTTATTTTATTTTATTTTATTTTATTTTATTTTAT
>NC_031780.1:2670255-2714924 GCF_001522545.3 Parus major
AAAAAAAAAAAAAAAAAAAAAAAAAAAAAAGAGGATTTTCACATTTTGAAAACTCAAACCTGCTTCTTGTCACAGCAGTGACAAAGTCCCAAGTTTATTGTTGGAGTGGAAAGTGAAGGATAAGGAGAATAAAAGATCCAACCACAGCCACAGTTGGTAGCAGAGTTCAGAAAGCTGAAATCTTTTGTGAATCGAGTGACAAAATCATTCCTGTTCTGGTGATTTTTGTCTCGAAGGGGAGTTGTGAGAAAACCCAGCAAATATTACAGCAACAAAATTCCTGAGAACCTTAAATACCTTATTAACCCACATTTGGTACCTGTAAAATCTCCGTTCAGCAGCAGTTTAGTGCAATTCCTCCTTGGTTTAGGAAATACTGATGATAACCAAGCGCATGTAAATAGAGAATAAATGAAAATTTTTATCCATTATATATTTTTAATGTTTACATTTATCTCGGGGGCTTTATGGGTTGTAAGTCCTGGTGCCTACCCAACAAGAGGGAAATATTCAGCCAGCAGCAGTGAATCATATTTGCATCTTCAGCAGAGATGTTTATGAGATTTGCTAAAAAAGATTGTTGTTCCACAGAAGGGAACAGAAAATTGACACGCTTTTAAGGCCTTTTGAACACAAGACAGAAAACAGCAGGAGAAGAAGGGTGGAAAGTTTATACAGAAATTACTTCTGAGAATCTGACGCTGGCAAAACGAGAAACACATTTCCTTGATGGAGAGAGGGTTTGGGTTTGCAGGGACCCAGTGAGAGTGCACCAACACTAATAAGTGAGGAAGAAAATGATGCATTTCCTGAAAAGAGAATAAAAACAAAACCAGAAGTCTCATTGTGACTGCAGTGGGAGTCGTCTAAAAGCAACCAGGGAAAATAAGACATCGGTGGGAATTCCTGGAGGAGCTGGGGATGGGGAGGAAAGGCCAGCTGAGTCCAATCCTGCTGCTCCTGTCAGGGGCTGCTGCTTGATGTGTCTTATCTTCTGCATCAGCCCCACGGAGCCCGGCCGTGCTTTAATGAGCTGATAAATGAGACACTGAGAGCTGCGGCTTAGGGAGAATATTGTCCCTTCAGAGACCCCATTTTTCACAGGGAACAAATGGCCCCTGGAGCTGCTGGTGACTGGGGTAACGGATGAGCTGTCTGAAGGCAGGGATTTTTTAGGGGCATGTACAGAAAATGTTTTAAATGAGCTCTGATGGCAGCGGCAGGTACTGCTGAGACACTGCAGCCGTGGGGATGGGGCTGACCCCATGTCCCGGCGGATTCCCGTGAAGAATTGCCTTGGGATGAGCATCTGGGGATGTGTCCCACTGCTGCTGCTCGGATTGAAAATCCTACCGTGGAATCGTCACGGAATGGTTCAGTTGGAAGGACCTTAATGCCCATCTCATCCCATCCCTGCCATGGGCAGCGACACCTTCCCCTATCCCAGGCTGCTCCAAACCCTGTCCAACCTGGCCTTGGACACTTCCAGGGGCAGCCACAGCTGCTCTGGGCACTCTATGCCTCCCAACCCTCACAGGGAAGAAGAATTTCTTCCAGACATCTGACTTAAATTTCCCCTCTTTTATTTTGAATTTCATTGGTGTCCTTGCACAGAGAAATCAGAGAGCCCCTTGTTCATCTTGAGCCCCTTGATTCTGAGCTCATGGATGCAGGAAATTCTCCCACACTGTCCTAAAATATTGGGAGATGTCTGTGTGGCTAATTACATAGTGGGAAATATTTCCTTGAAAATATTGTGGAGCTTTATGCAGGTGATAGAGCAAATAGGGCCAAAAAACCCTTTTGTTAGATGGGATATTGGGAAGAAATCCCTCCCTGGGAGGATGGAGATGCCCTGGCACGGCTGTGACTGTCCCTGGATCGCTGAAAGTGCCCAAGGCCAGGCTGGACAGGGCTTGGAGCAGCCTGGGACAGTGGGAGATGTCCCTGCCATGGCAGGGGTGGCACTGGATGGGCTTTAAGGTCCATTCCAACCCAAACCATTCCATGATTCTAAGACACTGCAGTCCTAACTGGAGAGGCACAGCTTTATGGACACACTTAATTTCCTTCCAATCCACAAAATGATTTTAGCACTGGGTTTGAACAACATTAGGAAGAGGATGCAATGGATACAACAAAAGCTGCAGTTATCCTGAAGGGATTTCCATGTAATAATATTCAGGCCGACACAATCAACAGAATCTCTGAACTGTTCAAGTTTCAGCCAACATGGGCAATTAAGAAATCTTACCAAGAAATGTAACTTAACTCCTTATTAGCACTTGGATCCCCATCAAGAACACTGAGGGAAAAAAAAAAGACTACAAAAAAAATATCCAACAGCATTTTTCAAATTAGCAACCTTGAGGGCAATATAATCTAAGTTCAGCCAGAGCCAATCGAGTAGGAATAGTTAATTTAGTTCTAGGAAATTTAAGAATCCCTCATCTCCTCATCAGCAGTAACTTGCTTGTTAAAGGAAGACAAATGAAAATGTTAATCAGCAAAGATTCACACTGGGGGATTGCTTGGAATGAATCCCTCCTCCCCGGCAGAGCTGCCGAGGTCAGGAGTGAGTAACCGGCCCCACCGAAACGCTCCAGGCTGCAGAAATGGCATTTTAGAGCCCTGCCTGGCACACAGGGCTTGTCACATCTGGACAGGGCGGCTCCAGGGTGGTGACCAGCGCTCTCCGTGCTGGCAGTGGTGTGAAAACTGTTTTTATTGCTCTGTGTTTTATCCAGCTCTTGGTTGGGGCTGATGAATGTGCCCTGTGTTGGACCTGACGCTGGTCCTCGAGCGGGTTTTGGCTGGGATGTTGTGCACTCCTGGAAGGGAAAGCAATGCCCTCGGAGCTGCATGGCCAGGTAAACATATCATAGGACTTTTAAAATCTTGCTAATTTTTCTTTTCTGTCTTTTCTCCCCATTTTTTTTTAACAGGAGAGCCAGCTCTGGCTGGTTCTATGGACCAGAGATTTAAAAATAGCTGGGTTCCTTCCTGTCTGAGGTAGAGAGAAAGATATAAGGCTGATTTATTGGCTGTCCAGTGGACTTTATATTCAATTTCCTCTTGTCACATTCCTATCAAGTAACTGCAGGAGTGTAGCAGAGACAGGGAGAGCCTTTACAGAATAAATACATTCATTTACATGATGAATACCCATATTCACGTGGATAAAAGTCCCTCTTCAAACACTCCAACAAATAAATACCAGCCAAACATTGTTAGCAGCACACTGGTGGAGGAAAGCAATCTCACATATTTTAATTCAGTATTTAAATTCACATCTTTAGTTCACTTTGGTAGGATGTGCATGTGGGATGCACTGAAATGACTGTCCTGCCACATCCAATGGGATGAGGGATAAATCCTGATTTCTGGAATACAACCACACCTTTCCTTTCCTCCTTTCTTCCTTGTTGTGCCTGTGGTGGCTGATGCTGCTCGGTAGAATCGTTAAGGTTGGGAAAGACCTCTAAAATCCTCAAATCCAGCCCTCAGCTCAGCACCACCACTAAATTGTGTCCTCAAATGCCATTTCCACATGTTTTCTTGGACATTTCCAGGGATGGTGGCTCCACCACCTCTCTGGACTCGGCACAGCTGAGCATCCCACGTGTCCTGGGGGAGGAAAACCTCCCGGTGGGGTTTGCCTTGAGAGCAAACACTGCCCTGGCTGAGCCAAACTTGCTCAGAAACAAGGCTGAGAAAGGGAAAAGAGAAATAAATAAATTTTTAAAAAGTCAAATATGTGGGATTTAAATCTTTTCTGCAAGATCACATCCCAGCCTGGGCCAAGGTTTGCACAACTTCTGCTGGTTGAGTGCAGAAGCAGATTTTCCTTGTGGGATGTTTCCACAGAGATGAAATCTTTGTTTGATGTCCAGAAGGTCCAAGTGTTTCTGCTTGGACCATCAGGCAGGAACAACACTGAGAGCTCCATTTTGCATTTCCAGGGGTTCCAGTAGCTGCCTAAAGCTCCCATAAACCTCACGTTGCACATGCAAACAGCTCTTACTTTTCATTTCCATCACGTGTTAAAATTTGTTCCTCTTTTCAGAGAAAACTTGGCCTTTTGAAAGGTTTATGAACTCACACGTATTTATGGAACTGGGACAGGGAACTGACACGAAATGTTCTCAGGATGATGGATGCAATCTTGTCTCCAGGGAAAAAAATTAGGAATTCAACCAAGGAAAAACACTCTGGAAAACTTCACATCAAACAAGGAAACGAAGGAGTGAGAAGAAATGAAACACATTTGAGATTATGAAAAGGGGGTTAGTTAATGTCTGAGTTTAGTCTGATGCCCTGGTGATGGCCATCAGTGCAATCAGTGTGGGGACTGATTCCACTCAGGAATTACTCAGGAGTAATTCCAGCACCAGGATAAAGGCCAGCACAAGGATCACGGCAATGGTCAGTCTCGGGCATTGAAATGCATCCAGCTTGATTTGCTCCAGCAAATTCAAAAATCCTTTCCCTGCCTTGCATGAAACATAAACAAAGCCTTCACTTCGATTGCATATTCTCCTGTACAAGAATGTTATTTTAATTTCCCCCAAGAGCTAAAAAAAGAACCTTTTTTTTCTCTATTTTTATTTGATATACATAATGTAGGCTGGCAGTATTAGTGTAAGTGTTTTCTATTCATGGCTTTCTGAAACTTTCTGTTAGAAGTCTTTGAAATCAAACACCCTTCTTTTTATCATATATTACTTCCTCCCTGGGAACTATTCCCTCTCTGTGCAGTGATCCCATTAGGCTTTTAACTTTCAGATGTATTAAAAAAAACCCCTACCCCAAAACCTGTGATAAAAATGTCTTGATGTTTGAACACCATCCAGCACAGGCAAGTTCAAAAAACAACACACAAATTTTGTGAATGGAAAATGGGAATTTGATTTGCTGGGAGGGGGAAAGCTTTTCCATAGGCAGTTATGGTGTTTAATGGGCCATCTATTGATTTTGGGCTTACTTGGTACCGCTGATGTTTGCAACAGCATTTAAAACAAAATTTCCAAAGGAATGGGCCCTGATTTTATGGAAAACCACAAGTGACACAAGTGACTCGTAGGCTTGGCCATGTCTACAGAGTTGTTTATTCTTGCAGAGCTCACAGAGCCCAGGATGGCTGTGGTTCTCCTTGCAAACTCCGAGGTGGTATCAAGCAGGAAAAATTAAATTTGAGAGACTTAAAATTATTGGGCACATTTAAGAGCTTGAAATTCTGAGCTGAAATGAATTTTTTTTTGGTGTTCAAAACGCTTCTTTGGATCAAGTTTTATGACAAATTTGTTTTCAGCCTCACTCAGGTCTGTTCTTTCACTATTGAGTATTTCAGTGGACTTGGAATATCTTCTTTGAGTAGTTTTTCATATTTATGAGATGGACTTATTTAATAATAGAAATGTTGTAAAGTTAAAGCCATAGATCTGTTCCATCTGAAATCAGCCACTCCTCACCCAGACTCTTGTGCATCCTGAAGGGCCTGGGCAAGTGTTTGGGATGTAAAAGAAACCTCAGAGGCAACAGGGATGAAAAGGAGGAAAAGCAGAGGACTTGAGGTGTCCAAACTGAATTATCTCAGCATGTTAATTGCATGCAGGGTTAGGGATTTAAGGGATTTACACCTCTGGAATGAGAGGAGCAGAGGACACACCTCATCCCGAGCTGGCTCTTCATTTCCAGGCTGTATAAATGCCAAATTTCTGTCAGTGGTGATGGCCCCAAGGTGTGAGAGCCACCTCCCCCTTCTCACTGCACCCTCCTTTCACCCGATTCATTCCCAAGTTGCTTTTTCTCCTGCTGGAGCTCCGTATTTCCCACTGGAACCACTCCAGGACAGCAGATCACACTCTGTCCTCATCCCCAAATGTCTGTGTGACCGCTCCATGTTCCCCACCCAGCACACCCAGCCAGGTCAATCCTGGGATGCTCTTTCAGTTCCTTGGCTGGAAACTCATCCAAACTCCACCTGGAGGAGCCCTGTTAATTTAACACATCCCTTTCATGCACACCTGCCCCCAAAACTCATGCAGACACAGTGATCATTTAGAGAAAAACCAAGTTCAGGAACCTCTGAAGTGATTTCATTAAAATCAAACAAGCTGCTGGTGCTTGACATAATTAAGGGTGTTTGATTTGGCTCTGCAGCAATGGAACAGCCTCACACAGAAAAGTGGTTGCAGCTTTTGTCCCAACAAATATGGAGCATCATTTATCCTCCACCAGCTCGGTACCAATCGTCTTCTGTTCAAATCTTTCAAACATTTCTTCTTTTTCCCTTTTCCTGGCCGTGTAGAGCCAAAAGAAATGTTTGACAGGTATTAATTTTGAAAACAAATGGTAGATTTTCAGCTCAGCTGCTGACGAGAAGGCAGGGAAAGAGCAAATTGCAGCTTGTTTTAATTGCAAACTGGGAATTTTATAAACAAAATCCACGCAAGTATCATTTATAATCATGATCCAGGCCAGAGCAATAATTATGATAAATCCTTTGTCAAGCCTACTAAGAAGTCTTTTATGAAGTAGTAGGGATTTAATTCACATTCTAGACAATAGCTCAATAAAATGCTTTCCAGCTTCTCTGACATATGGAATTCCACATGGGCTGCAATCAGATGTTCCCCAAATCACACTTTTTCCTTGCTTAACTCCTTGACAGTTTAACATAAACAAGCACTGAATTCATTAAGCTGCAATTTTTAAGCCTCCTAATTAACTGAAACAGCTGAAGTTTGACTCTTCAAACACATGTTAAAGGCTTAATTTTCAAGACATAAACCACAGGGAGACCTGCAGTTTATTAACATTTGAGGTGTTCAGCAGAGAACCTTCCCTTGTGTTGTTTTTCAGGGTTCTGTAAAATGTAGAATTACAATATTTTAACATAAGGCAATTAACAAAATACCTCATTTTTATAATGAAAGGCATTCTTGCATTGATTTGGAAACAGAATTTTTGATTCTGAGCTCCCTGGTTATTTTGTCCAGTCTTATCAGACTATTTTCATAGCTCCATTAAATATCCATTGGCTCTCTAAACAGCACTTAACTAAACTGTACTAAAGATATTTAAAATTATTCTTTAAAAAACCCAGCATGTTTCTGCTCTGTGAAGTTCCTGCCAAATTCAGGACAGTCCATTCAATATTTTGGATGCAGCCTTCACCCAGGAGAAGGGAGTTTTAACTCATTAAATTCTTTTAATCTTCGCCATAACTTGGGAAATGTGCTTATGGAAGCACCAAAGTTTTAATCCTTCAGTCTTAAATATTAAAAAACTTGCTTTAAACTGAGAGAGAGGAGGTTTAGATGGAATATTGGGAAGGAATTCTTCCCTGTGAGGGTGGGGAAGGCCTGGCACAGATGTCCAGTGAAGCTGTGGCTGCCCCTGGATCCCTGGAAGTGCCCAAGGCCAGGCTGGACCTGGGACAGTGGAATGTGTTGTGGTTGGAACTGGGTCATTTTAAAGCCCCTTTCCCACCCAAACCATTCCATGATTCTGTGCTTTACTTTATTACACAGGAATTGGGAAGGTCTGGGCACTGATAACACAACATCATCCCCGTGTGATCCCTGCTTGCAGCCAGGTGAGGCCAGAAATGCCTGGAACACTGCAGAAATTGGGTTACTCCAAAGGTGTTTTTAAATCCAACCCCTTGGAACTTGATTTAGTCACCTTTTAACTCTTACATTAAAGTAAGCACAGCAAAAACATCACTTTAAATAGGGGCAGACACAAATCCCTGGGCCTCGAGGCCCTCATGGCCGTGGTGCTGTGGCAAAGACAGGGATCAGAGCTGGTGGGGGGTGAGAAAGCCCTTTTGGCTCTTCTCATCCCACCACTCATGGATGGATCCCATTCCAAACCAGCCTGACATGACCTCTGCCGTTCTAGGAGACGGGGAATTGTGTGGTGGGACTTGGATGATGATCCTGGATGCTGAGCTGTGCCCTCTCCTTTCAAATGAGACAATAAATCTGACCCAGGCACCAGGTGCTCTGTTCTGCTGGGGGGTTCACGTGTGAAATGTGGAGAGAGGAGGAAATGACAGGAAGCAAAGCACCATCAGCACAACTTTCATGTGGGTTTTGTTCCCAGGAAACCACTTCCTCTGTTTGTATGGGCTGGAAGGGGATGGGACTGCACGGGGGCTCTCGCTCTCAGCTCATTGAGCCAAGCCAGAAAAGCCATGGCACCCAACTAAAATCAAAGGAGGTATTTTTTTTTTTATTTTTTTAACTAAAATCAAAGGAGGTATTTTTTTTTTTATTATCCTATGTTTATCTGGATTCTGCTGTCATGGAGTTTTTGTTGCATGGGAATTTTCCTCCTCATCCTTTTCTTTTCTTTCCCTGCACATTTTTTCCCTACCCAAACTGATAACAGTGAAGTAAATTTTTGATTTTCCTCCTCATCTTTTTCCTTTCTCTGCCTTCTTATTTTTTCCCTACCCAAACTGATTACATTGAAATAAATTTTTGAGTGTTACTTTCAACTAGAGAAAAAAAAACCTCTGAACTCTTGTAAATGGGGAACAACACATGGATTTACACCAGGGAGGAGCACAGCAGTGCACAGTTTGGCTGATATTTGGATAAATGACATTCCTTAGTGCTCCCTCATCTCATCCCTCTCTTATCTACTGTGGGTGAGGGTTTTTCCAAAGGGAAAAAGCCCAGCAGGTTTCTGGCAAATTCTGCCACATTCTCCTGTACTCAGATAAAAATGCACCTACAATAATATGTGTTAATATTTAATAGTGGTAGGAAGGCTGATTTTCTTTTAATTTTAAATATAAAAAAGTATCTAGTGGGAGGAGATGAAGAGACATGTGTGCAGTCCCAGCACTGTTTGATTCCACAGCACTGTGGAAGTGCTCAACTCTTTCCTGAGCTCGTTTTTCCCTTGGCCAACCACCTCTCCATGCCTCCAGGGGCTTGGAGAACAGAACATAAAATCTGAATTATCACCATTTCAGCTTCTGCAGTAAAGCTGAGCGCAAAACTCCTGCCACAAAACTCCTGATACAAAACTCTCCTTAACAAACACAAACCACCACGATGCTCCTGAGGAAAATACTGACTGTCACCACCACACTGATGACACGAAGGCCACGGAAACCAAAGGAAAAGAAAAACCCTTTTGTTCTCCTTATTTTCTATATGTAGGCAATGACACAGCAGAGAGTCTAAGCTTGGCTTAACTGTAAGGCTGGGACAGGTTTTATTGAAATAAAAAAAATTCAATTTATTGAATTTATTGAATTAAACTTTTGTATCTACTCTGTTAAGTCAGCACTTCTTTGCTGTTATTGTACAATGGAGTGGAGAATTGAAGGAATTAATTAATTAGTGTTAATTAGTTTTCCCTAATGGAGAAGCTCTTGAGGAAAAATCTCTGTCATCCCAGAATATCAGCCATGGAAAATGTGTGGGCAACAAGGGTTGGAGTGGATTTTCTGAATATGAGGAGGTTCCTACAAATCTCATCTCATTAAAAAGAAAGAAGTGAAAATAGTTTGAATTCAGTAGTGCATCATTTATTGTCATAAAAACCCCTCAATGCAGAGGAAAGTTCCTGTCATTTCTGAAAGAAAAGATAAAATCTTTTATGGTTGATCCTTCCAGCAGCCATGGTTGGGTTCTCACCACCCCTAAAAATAATGTGCTTTTAGACCAGTGAAATTCCTTGTTTCGCACCACATACAGAGGGTTGTGAAGGTTTCAGCTCACCCCTGTCTCCAACACACCTGTGATAAGGGCAGCTTCAGGGGTCAGCCTGGGAATTATTGGATCTCCTGGTCTTGAGGGGTGAAAATTGGAGTGGGTTCATGGGGAATAGAGCAGGTGGGCTGCAGTTCCCTCAGCCACAATCTGGAGATGGTTGTGGAAAGAAAAGGAATAAGTAGGAAGTCATTTTATGGGTCTATAGCCAGTGAATTTGCAAAAAAAAAATATAAAAGGGAGAAAAATTCGTAAAGGTGGTCGGAGTAAAGCCTCATTTTAGCTGATAACACCCCTACATTACATCAAGAAGGTGAAGAGGAGAAATAATCCTTAAATACAGCAGGAAGCTCATAAATGAGAACAGGGAAAGGTGTCCCTGAGGGCTGGTGTCCTGGGATTCCTCTGGAAAATCACAGTGCAGCACTGGCCCTCTGGCAGGATGTGGGTCTGTCTGAGGGCTGGGAACTTCTGTCTTTCCCTGCTGACCCAGCATCCAGCCCCGGGGTGGTGAGTGGTGTGTCCTCAGCACAAAAATCTCCTGGAGTGGGAAAGGGAATTGCAATTGTGTCACCTGCCAGCTTGCAAAAAAGCAAAACCCAAGCCAAGCTGCATCCTGGGGCCAAAGGCTTAGCAGGGTTAGTCAGCAGCAGCCAGAGCATCCCAAAACAAACATCTCCATGTTTTTTGTTCCTCGGTTGGGTGGATGTGCCCCTCGAGCTGGAATAACCTTCCTGGAGCATCTCAGGACTTGGTTTGGAGTTAGAGGCAAGGCCTCAAGTCAATTAACAACTGCTGGAAAAATCTGTGCTAGGAAAGACACAGGCACATTGTGAGAGGGATGGTACAGGGGGAAGGAAGATCAGGACTTGGGGCTGCATCTCAGAGCAGCACCGAGAGCACAGAGAAAACTCACTCTGAAACTGCTGCTGCCCCATCCTGTCCCACCCTTCCTCCTCCTGTTCCTCTCCTTGGGGATGCATCCTAGCTGGAGAACAGAGCAAACTGCCAACTGCTCCATTTACAGGACAACTTTGTCCTCTTTTTCTGCCCAGGAGCACTGCCAGGCCAATCACTGAACTCTCAGAGGGCATTTGAGCAATGCAGTCTGTGAAATGCTCCTGCAGGTATTTTGCTGGGTGTGCTGATTGTGGATGGATAAACACAGTGCACCCGTTCCTGTTGCTCAGCTGGAGGAATGTGGGTCATTTCTGGTGTGAACAGCTCCTCTTAACAGCACAGGACTTTCATTCCCTGAAAATGTGCTGATGTAAGATAGAAATCATCATTCCATGGACATTTGCTCTGGTGAAATCCAAAGCAGAACGTGATGAGGACAGAGGAGCTGCCCGGGAAACCGAGGGTGATGATGGCACTGCTCCAGGTCTCTGACATTGTCATCACATCCACTCCCTGCACCATTTTCCTTGTTTCTTCACTGTGATGGAGAACTCCTCATCCCTGGGACAGCAAAATTCAGTTTGCTTCCATCTCATTCCTTATTTTCCATGGTGTGCTCGGTAATTGTTTAGGCTGGTAGGGAAGTGCAGGGACATTGATAAAATTGAAAGATTAGATTCCAAATTGTGCTCAGGAGCTTTCCCTGACTTCGAGCCATGGCTGGAGGTGCCTCTGATCCTTCCTCTCAGCCAAACTGAACAACCTGCAGGAGGCTTTGATTTTGTCACCCATAATTTGCAGCTGGCTTTGGAAGAAAGCCCACTGAGGTGGTGAGAGTGAGGTTCAGAAGAGATTGAGAGGATTCTGCTTTCTTTAAAAACCCCAGAATTTCACACAGCTCTTCGATTTTCTCTGTTACCCTCATGGACCAGAAGTATCCTGGGTGAGATCCTGTGGTTTTCCTAAGAGGAGCAGATGTGGGATAATTACACAAATAGCTCCTGACACCCAGCTCTGTCTGATCTCCCATTAAATCCAAGTGTTTTGGATTGGGAGCAGCACAGTAATGCAGGTTGGGGTTTTCCCTTCTCTCTCTGCCACTTGTGGTTCTGCAGACATTTGGATAAGGAGATGCTTGGGAGGAGTTTCTGTTGTCTGAAATTGCACATTAAGAAGAATAAGGGGAAATCAAAGAACATTCCTGAGCTTTAATTATCTATTTATTAATAATTATTCTTTTTAGGGGAAGAAAGTACTTTAGAAAAACAGCAACTGTTACTTAAATTCTTATTATCATGTTTGCTTTGCCTGCTTAGGCTCTTTCACCTCAGGCTATCTCCACTTAGCCATGGAAATGCAGGTGATGGACATAATTTTGGAATTAAAATGGATGTTTATTGTACAGCTACAGGCCTGATCCAAATCCATTGAAGCTGACAAAGGCACAGATGCCACCAAATCCATCTTTAATTATTTTCTGAAGAGAAGTCCCCAACACAACCTCCAGGTACAATCCAAGCTCTGGATTTTGGAGCTGCATCTGCTTCAAATTATGGATGGGCATTTTTCTTTTCTTGCGTGTGAGTTCAAACAAACATCGCAAGGGCTTTGGCACCGAAGCAAAATAATGAGAAAGGACTAAAAATGCATGAGGAAGGAGAAAATAAGCAATTAGGCTGAAAAGCAAAATCAATCATTCCCTTCCTACTGAACTTCTTAGTGGCTAAATCTCTGTCTTCTGAAAAGAAAGTGAAACCACCACTCCAAAACTCAAGGACAATTAATAAGGGATGGCTGCTGAAAATTGTAAAACATTCTGGGGACACGATGGCTTCTTTGGCTCAAACAGAGACCCCACGAAGCACTCGGGGTGTCCCAGAAAGTTTTACTTCCATTAAGAGCCCATATCCCTTACTGGAGCACTTTTGTGAAACCATGAGTAAAATGTAATGAGTTCAGCGTTTTCATATCATTCTCATTTTCTGAGCTGATATTTGAGATAAAAGACAAAGCCTGCCTTGGTTTCAGTTCAGAGGACATTCTGTGCTATGGCTTCACTTTGCTGAAATCCTGATCAAAGCAGAGCTGTGAAATCTTACTATCCCATTGCTAACTGCACTGTTGACTTTATGCATACTTCCAAAATCCCTGCTTCCCCTTAGACCTTTTGACCACCGTATTAAAAGGAAAAAAAAAGAGGCCAGATATTTGCATTTGGTACTGTTCAGTACTTTCTTGCTAGCAACAGCCTTGCCAGCGAGGTGAAACACAATTTTCCTGTTCTATAATTAAAAGAATAAACATTTTCCATGGTTCTTCCAAGGCTGCTCTGCTCTGAAACAGGGGTGGGATCGTTTTGCCTACTGGGAGGGATGCAGTTCATTAACCTTGGAGACACCCCTTCATCAAAGAAAGGAGCAAAACGACTCACGAGCTTTCCCTCTCAGATTCTCTGATTATATTAATCCCAGAAGATCTGAACTTCATTTTCTTCCCATCTGGGATGAGAATCCAGCAGGGAGAAGTTCAGGGTGCCCAAATGTTTCCATAAGTGTCTCAAATAACTTCATGCACTTCAGCTCGGCAGCTGTGTAACCAAGAGTGGCGGCGTGGGGCTCCCCATTGGCCTCACCCATCCCTATCCCTGGGATCTCCTGGGACAGGGACCATTCTGGGGGGACTGGAGGACACCTCACCCATCACCAGCTGCATGGAGATACCTCCTGTCACGTTTTTCCCAGTAGTTCTCTCCCTCCAGGATTTGGATTTTGAAGAAAGAAGTAAAGGAGATGCTGGTGCGATGACAGAGATGTGGCTGTCTGTGGCGGTGTTTTCCAGGTGAGTGTCCCAGCAGGGAAGGCACCAGCTGGAGCAGAGGTGGTTTGAGGTGACACTGGGACCATCCTGCAGTTCCTGGGATGGTTTAACCCAGTGGCCGTGGGGATTGCAGACCTCCAGCAAACCAGAATTTTCATTTCAGCAAAAGAAACACCCTGGGGACACCCTCGTGGGCAGTGGGGGATGATGTTTCAGGATGTCAATGCCAGGAAGAGTCCATGGATGCTGGAAGAGCTCTAACACCACAGATGGGGTCCCTGCATGAGAGCTTGGGGCACGGGGACATCCCCACCCAGAGCAGGGCATTTGTGGACACACGTGTGCAGGGGTGACTGGGGGAGCTGGCACCGTGTTCAGCTTGTTTCTGTGGCCTCTGAACATCAGCCTTGAAGTCAATCTTCTTTCCTGGAGGAAAAAAAAATAGTAGTTCTGACATTCCAAGAAATCCCAAAGGGAAAAATACAGAAAATTAAATGGGTTGGTCCGCGTCCAACTCACTTACTCAGGGGAGATAAATGATTTCGTATGCTAATGACCATTCCCTCAAATCTCTGACATTTTCTTACAATGTACTTAAGTACAGTTTGTTTTGCTTTCTGTCTCCACAACAATTACAAAGATTTATATTTTATTGCTCCGGTTGAGTTTGCCAGGACCACACTTCCTTTCCTTTTTAAAGGCGCAGGGATATTGTCTGGGACAGCACAGAACGGCGCTTTCCGAACAGCTAAAATGAAAATAAACAAGGCTGAACTTATCTGGTGGAAGAGGGCAGACACTTTCACTAGGCACAGCAAAGCCAATAAAGGCTTCTGGCTCTTTTCTCCTCGACAGATCAGTACACACAGACTCAGCAGCAGTTCATAAGCAAGACAACTCTGTCACCTTTTGTGATAACTCCAAATTAATTCCTCCTTCCAATGTGATTATGAAAGGCTCAAATCTGCCACCTTTCCTGGTGCTTCTGGTGCTGAGGGCTAATTCCCCCTGCCTACTGTTTGGCAAGGGGGGTGCCTGGGGAGGAGGGATGCCTGTGTTGGTTCAGGCTGGTGGGAGAACAAAGTGCCACTGTGTCCAGGGGCACGCAGCACAAACGAGGATTGTTCCTGGTGACACCTTTCCTTGCCTCCTCCACCCATCTCCCAGCACCGAGTGACTCACAGCTCCATTGAGGAGAACTCACAGGACCAGGAGGGCTTTTGTTCCTGGCTCTGCCAGCCGGGATGCTGCTGCTAAACGAGCAGTGCTGGGTTAAGGCTGCAGGGAACGGAGCTGAAGTCATGACTCAGGCTGGAAACCAGATAACTCTGGGCTTCAATGGTGCTTTGCCCACAGCTGAGGAGCCTTTCCTGTCACCCTGTGTGTGCCACACTGAGCTGCCCAGCCCCATGAGAGGTGCTGAGCCTCATGATCCTGCTGGGGCACCCCAGTTCCTGCCACTAACCCATCCTTTGCTCTCATTATTTAATGCCCTGTGCTGCTTTAAGAACATCATCCCCTTCTAGACCTGCTGGCGTGGCAGTCACAGGGTGGTCAAGGATGTCCTGACTCACTGACCAGGACTGGCTGCCCAAGCCCTGGGAAGTGACCACAGGAGCTTTGCTGGTCCTCTCCAGCCCAGCCCTCATGAGGGGTGGTCGTGTGTGGGAATCAACTTCACAGCTCCAGCCAAAAACGGGCTGCAAACGGTGACCTCAAGGCAGCTCCTGTTTGTACAGACACAGGGAGAATCCACTGATTGTGGCTTTCTTGGGAATCATTTGAAGTCCGTGAGTAATGTGGACCACAGGATGAGAAAAAACTAGAAAAGGAGTCTTAAAAAAGAAAGGAGAAAAGACAGTGGAGTCAGTGTTTTCTGCTCTGTGCTCTGGATGTCTTGAGCAACAACATTCCCAAATTGTCTGTTCAAATGAGCTGTACCAGTTGGGAAATGGAGAGCCTGGTGAAAGATGATGGTGAAAAATCCCTCTCTTTCAGGATCATCACTGACTTGCATGGATTCCAGCAGAAAAATGCAAAGTGGTGGTGATTTGTGCTCTCATTTAAACAGTTTAAAGAACTGCATTAGTTGGAAAATTTCCACAGGCCAATGAGCTCTTTCTAACTTCCAAACTACCCCCTGTCTAAAGTTACTTAGGCTAAGGAATGTGCATTGTATATCCCCTATTGTATATCCCCTATTGTATATCTCCTATTGTATATCTCCTATTTTATATCCTTTATTATCATGTTCTCTATGCTTTGTAGTGATGGACTCAGAAATTCAGGTTTTGATTCCTCTCCCCATCCTTAAACTTCCTGTATGACCTCGGGAAAGTCTCCTTGTGCTTCTGTGTGTCACTCAGTACTTTGGGAAAAGGAAATAAGAACATAGGATCCTCTTTTGTGGGATGCAAAACACAGCTTATTGCCAAAATTTGAGTGAGAAGAAATGCCTACCATTTCCACAGCTGATGAAAGAGCAGAGGGACGCCATGAAACACATTCAAAACTTTAATAATTCCCAGTGGTTCTGAAGATATTTTGGGTTTCTCACCACTCGTCAGCCTTCCTCTGCCATTTGTTCCTGGTGTCTTCCAGCAATTCCTTGTGCAGTGCTCATCGCAGCAGTCTTCATCTGGTGCCAGCTGAAATATGCAGCCATAATAAAGATATTTTATTTCAAAGCTTCCCTCTCTGCTCTATGGCCAGAACGTCTGAGTATCTTCCACTGTGCTTCTGCTAATAACAATAATAACAGTAATAAAAAAAGCCAGCAGCAGAAGAGCTCTCAGCTCGTGCTTGGTCTGCACACTGCTCGTTTGAGCTGATTTTGGGAGGAGAGAGGATTTTGCTGATGGGGTTCTGCAATTCCAGGTTTGTTGTGTGCAGAGCCCACCTGCCCATGGGATAGACACGGGTTTGGCTCCAGCCCCACTGGCAGGACCTCCAGTGGTGCCCATCCCTGTGATGTGGCTGTGGTTTCCTCTCCCCATCCTCCCCCTGGATGGGAGCGTGGCCAGGCCACCAGCATGGGCAGCATCTCCATTTAGCAGAACAATAAAGTCTGAGCCCCTATTCCCGAAGGGAAAACGTAAATTGTGAGATCTTGCCTAAAAATATGGATTATGAAAGTGCATCCATTTCTATTGTCTCGGAGAAACATTGTGTTAACTGAGCTTAATCAGACACACATTATTTGTCTCTGTGGATGGAATTCTCTGGCCTGTGTTCCCCAGGTCACAGCAGATGATCTAATGGTCCCTTTGGCCCTAAAATTCCCTGAAACAATGAAACATGGGTTTCATTAATGGAGCTAGACTTTTGGAAGAATGAAATATGAGCTACACGCATCCTAATAATACATCTTTCAGATTCCTACGGAATTTGTCCATCTTTTTTGCCAGACTGCAGCTTGTGGAGAGAGGCAGGGCCCTGATCTCTCTCCCTTGGGAACAAAGTGCTAACCCAGCTTTGTCTATTGAAAGGCAGATGTCTGCATGCTCTTGCAGGATGTTTGACCATCCAAAACCAAGTCTCTGGAGGACCTTAATCACCTTTTCTCTCCTTTCAGCCATGGATTGTATAACATCGTGTCAAATCCCAGACCAAAATCCCGTTCCTGGGGCTTTAGTTCTTCCATTCTCTATGGTGACCTGCTCTGACCTCAAGACAGGGACAGGAGAAGGCTTTGGGGTAACCTAATTATGGGATATTCTCTCAGGAGTTGGACTTGATGATCCTTGTGGGTCCCTTTCAGCTCAGAATATTCTGTGATTCCGTAATTGCAGCCTTCCTGTACCAGAAGAGAGCCTACAAAAAAGATGGAGAGGGATGTTTCACATGGAGCTGGAGCGACAGAAAAGGGGGAATGGCTTCACATTGACAGAGAGTAGGCTTAGATTGGATATTAGGATGAAATCCTTCCCTCTGAGGGTGGGGATGTCCTGGCACAGGTGTCCAGTGAAGCTGTGGCTGCCCCTGGATCCCTGGAAGTGTCCAAGGCCAGGCTGGACGGGGCTTGGAGCAATCTGGGATGGTGGAAGGTGTCCCTGCCATGGCAGAGGCTGAGAACCAGATAATTCATAAGATCCTTTCCAGCACAGGCAACATGATATGAATCATCACAGGATGATCCTGGGGTCATCTGAATCCTGGAAATACAATCCCTGTGGATCTACTTGCAGTGGTGAAGAACTGCTGGTTGTCCCTGGATCCATAATCCTGCAGAACCACACCCGTGTTCCTCTCCTGGTTCATCCCTGAGGTGGGGCAGGACGAGAGGAGGCAGTTACAGCCTGGAAGATGTGAGGTTAAGTATGAAGACATTCAGCAGTGAATGCCACCAGCAAGAGATGGCACCAGGGGACATTGCAGCTGTCACCTCAGAGCAGCCACATCCGCAGGGGCCTGGCTTCTTCATCCCACTCCAACCCTCCCTGACCTCCTTGCTGAATGCCTGTGGATGTGCACAACCACTGTGGAGAGGGTCCCAGACTCAGGAGTCGTCTAATTTGTATGAAAGACCAAGAACAAAACAAAAAAGCTGCAGAAGGATCAAATTGCAAGAGCCAGCCCCCCTGCTCGGCCCAGGCAGGCTGTGATTACAGACAATACCTTCCGGATTTCCAAGAGGGAAGTGATATATCCTTCCCAGAGCAGGCCCAGGACAGCTGTCAGGCTTTGTGGCTGCCCTGGGTATGCAATGATGTCATTTCAGAGAAGGAATCAAAGATTGGCTTCAGTTTGAGGAGGTTTAGTTGTTTTGGTGCTTTTTAAACTTTGCCTTCGTTTCCATTTTTTAAATTTTTTTTATTTTCTTGCCTTAAAATTTCACCCAGAGATGTTTCCAAGCCCAAGAGCCTTCCCTTCCCTCTCGCTCTTTCCCTGCTGTCCCGTGCTGGCGCCGGGCACTGGATCCTTACTGGGAAATGGGAAGGTCACATCATTTACTGTCAGCCACAGAGACCTCTTTGGCCACAGCGTGAATCACTCTGGAGAGAGGCTCCTTTTCTGCACCACCTCCCGAAATGTCAGAGAAAAATAAACCCCACTGTGTGACTGTAATGAGGCATATTCTGGGCCTGTTTGTTTTGTAGGCAAAAAGCCACTGCCAGCAAGCAAAGTCAGCTATAGGTTCCAAAAAGAAAAATCTCCTTTACCAAGGATATGGTGTGTGGAGGAGAACTGCCAAATTCTCCAGGTTGGAATGCCTCTTTTCCAAGGAACAGGCTCTTCTGGCACATCCTGAGCAATCCAGAGTCAGATGGGAAACCAAGTGAGTGATGCAGAGACCCAGCGCCAGCGAGGGGAGTGTCACCACAGCAAGGGGGAAAATCAAATATAACACCAGTCCTGAACCTCTGAACCACTCCCAAAATTCACAGATCTTCTCCTGAAGGAGGAATCACCCCAGTCTTGGCCTGGTGCCCAAATCCATCCTGGCTTATCACTCAGCCAAGCTGCTCCATCAACACCGGCAGTTTCTGTCTCTTGGATGGGCTGCAGGAAGCCAAAATCTGTCACCTCTTTCCTCTGCCTCATTAGATCCTGCCTCTCACAGGATGCTGGAATCAAGGTCCATGTGTTCATGGGCAGATAAATCGCCTCAGACCACCAAATAATGGGAATTCTAACACAAGGGCCTATCTGTGGGCCTGATGTTTTCACATTCCCAGTAAAACTTTATGAGGCAGAAAAGTGCAATAATTAAGGAAAAGTTTTACAAAAAGCACCAACTAACTTTTTAAAAGGGCTCTTGGGTGCAAGTCTGTCATCATCACTGGGGTTCAGGGTTTTAATACTGGGAAAAGCTTTTGGAGACAGCAGGCCTGCTGTGAAAGGAAGGATTTCCCATCTCACCTGTGGGGCTGGAGGGCTTTGATGAACACATTTTTGTCATTCAGGGCCCATTTTGTTAAAGTTCAGCCACCAAAGCCCACCTGCAGCTTTCAAACCTGAAAATCCAAACACATGAACCCCCTTGAGAAGTTTTAAGTTTTGTAGGAACTTACGGGGCAGAGAAGGTTTGTTTAGGTGGATTCAGCTTCGCCAGCTGATGAAGAACTTGATCCCAAATTACTTGATGTAATCACACCAAGTTTGAGCAAGGCATCTAGACCAGAGTCATATTTCTGGCAGAGAAAAATATATAGGAAAAATACATCCAAATACATATAAATAGAGTGAAAATGTGTAAGGCTACCTCTAAACTCTCTCACAGCCTCCAAAATTACTCCTTGCAGTAGGTGATTATGTGTGTTTGTGAACTTTAACCTTCCCTTGGCCTGATCTTGGCAGAGCTGAGGTTCTTTGCTCTCCACAACTCCAGCAATCCCGTGCTGTCCCTCTGGCTATCGGGAGCAGGGATCTCCTCTGGGGTCTCTCTCCTCTCCATGAGATCATTGACACATTTGTACTTCTGTTCCCAGATTACTTCAACTCGGGCCTACCTTAATCAGCAAAGTGTCGATTCCCACACTTGGGAATGACAATTGCAGTGGTAATTTTAAAGGTATTTTTCATCCACGAGGAGCCAAGACCTTTTTAAAGCAGCGACATCAAGGGAATATTTGTTTTAAAAATTTTAGCAGGAGGGGATGGTTATTTGTACACTTTATATTTCCTTTTAACTTCAGCTCCATTTTTTGCCCTCGCAGGCAGAGTTTTCTGTGTAAGCAGTTTCTGTGTGACTCCTTTTCCTCTTCCCTGTAAATGCTGGGCACCTTCTAGACCAAGAAGCCACAATTGGGAATACATTCAGAGACCATTAGTACAGGAAGTCGGGTCAAATCCAAAGAAACCATGAAGCAGTAAGTTGGAAAACACGGGATGAATGGCCTTTTCATTCCGCCGCTTTCAGGTGGAGTTTGTTTTTGGATTAAAGGAGTTTATTCAGGTATTCACAAATATCCCAGCTCTCTGAACTGGCTGGAATGTGGAAACCTCCAAGTCATAATCAATTGCCGTAAAAGGGACTGGCATGTTCTAACCAGGGAATAGAGGGATGAAAGAGTCGTAATTAGGTGACACGCCTTCAAAACGGGATGAAAGGCCCAAAACATCCTCAAAGACGCGATCAAATGTGAAAATCTCAAATCACTTCTTTCTTTATTGGCAGTCGCCACCTTCCAAAAATGCTGGTCTCAGATGTTTTGTGTGTGCCGAAATCCCACATCATTTTTTTTCCCCCGCTTTTTCTGCTTGGCTGGGGAGTTAAGAAATGAAATGCCCAACGCAAGTGAAATGTGACAGAGCCTTGTTCTCTTCCCTCACAGGGGCTGCAGGAACTGGGATCGCTGTGTCCTTGGTAATATAAAAATGCTCAGAGTGGAAGTTTGGATGGTCCAGGTGTGATGCCATGGAAAATACTGTCTTTGGCAGGGCCGAGCTTAGAGATACATCCATGGTTTTTCCTTCTGGGCACACGAAAGAGGGAAGCTGCTGACCTGAGTTCAGTGAAATCAAAGTTAGAAATCAAAGCAGAAAGAAACTGGAGTGGTGATCACCACAGGCATCAAATAGGGATGGAAAACATTCTCGGGAGAGGAGAAAATGCAGCTTTTTTTTTTTCCTGCTGGGAGAGGTATAGGGATTATGTCCTTTATTCCCTCCTGAACTTCCAGGAATGGCACCTTTTAGTGACCTGCAGGTGATGACCTTGATCTGGCTCAACAAAGACCTCAATATTTCCAGCACAAGCCACCTTTGGCTGTTTTCAGGGATAACCCAGGCCACGCTTGCCAAGCTCTCTGGAGATGCAATTTTCAACAGAGGTGCTAATA
This sequence comes from Parus major, assembly GCF_001522545.3. Classification (NCBI taxonomy): domain Eukaryota; kingdom Metazoa; phylum Chordata; class Aves; order Passeriformes; family Paridae; genus Parus; species Parus major. Next base: position 2,691,494 of record NC_031780.1, read on the forward strand.
ATTGTCTTTGCAAAGCAGCTGAAAACGTGGATTTAGAGCCCGCTTTCATGGCTGGGAACTAAACACTAAGTCTGGTCTGTCTGCACTCGTTAGGCTCAGCTTATTTCAAACCTCATCTGCTTTGTGCTGCTGTCAGTTGAAGACTATTGTTCCCCAGCTCGGTGTTAAAAGAAATGGAAGGTTGTTGGGAACTGGCAAGGTCTCTGGAAATAAGTGAAACCTTCTCCCCTTTTCATCCTCAGCACATAAACACCCCTTATAAACAGCAAATATACCAGAGGAAAATCTACATTTTATACATCCTGAAGCACTTGAGCCTCTGAGGGCTGTGCATTCAGAGAAAAAGTCAGTATGGCTTCAGACATCCTTCAAAATAAAACCTACTCACATTCCTATTACATAGTGGCAAATATTTGGCACTTACTAATAGTGCCTAAATTACCTTTTTTTTTTCCCCAACATGCACACACCTCATTCTTCCAAACCTCACAGAGTGTCCTTTTCCCTCCCACAGGTGCACAGACATGGAGGGACCAGAGGATTCAAGCCCAGCCTTGGAATCTGCTTTGAATCTGGACTGCTGCTGGCAGGAAGGCAATATTTGAAAGGATATTATAGCTGAATTTATTACAACAGGGTAGGATGTGTGCGTTTTTATGCAGGGTTTTTGCTCTGACCAAGATGCTGACCCAAATTCCATTTTGGTTCTCGTATCAACAATTGTTGGGTGCAGCCAGCCAACATTTTTTGATGGAGCAATTTTCTACCCGCACTGGAATGCTGTCTAAATTATATATGAAATGCAGGAATTTGGGATAAATTTACAACTCCCAGAAAGGTGAGATATCGGATTTTGGCTTTCCCACTTCTTTTTAATAATGGCAAAGTCATTTTAATTTAGTGCCACAGAGACATTTAATTTTGATTTTCTTCCTTTGACTCATTTGGGTCAAGCAGTCCATTATATTTAATAGCATATTATTTTTACATTATGTTACATGTTCCCGGGGCCAACACTGGCACACAGGGTGGAAACTTGTCCCTTCCACTTCTCTGCATCCTTTGGTGGTTTCCATTAGCTCCACACTGCTGAAAGCAGCTCTGCTGCTTCCTTTGCTTGGGCTTTTGGAAAGATTTCTCTTGGAGATGCTCTGCTGCACTTTTCCAGGGCTCAGCTGTGGGTGGTTGTGCCCAGCTTGGCAGAAGTCGAGTGCTGGTTCCTGAGCTGGGTGTTTAAATCTCCGCAAAGATGCTCCACGTTCTCCCTCCTGGGTTCACAGCTGGAGCTGAGATGACCATGGATCATTTGGAAAGATTTCTCCCCCCACCCTGGCTCAAATCCCCTCCTGGTGTTTGAGATTTATCTGGCAGTCCCTTCCAGCTTTACCAGCAGATTTCAGTGCTGTGTTGCCCCCAAAATACTCAGATATCCAGAAAAAAGCTGGAAGAGGAAGAAATCTCAAATCTCTTTGTTGGTGATGAAATCTTTCCATACTCTGCCCTGACCTCCTTGCAGTCTTTTCCTCCTTTTATTTTTATTTTTATTTTTTTTACTTCTTTTTGGTATTTTTCTCTGGAAAGCATCTCCTTTTCTGCTTAAGCTCTCCGTGCCTCTCACAGCCCTGGATTTTAACTGCTGAGAAAATGGCTGTGTTGAAAAGTCTGAGCTTTATCCTGAGGCTGCCCCTGCCTGTATTTCATGTGTTTTTCATGTATTTCATGTGCTGCTAAGTTTAGCCAATGCCACACTCAGCCTTTCTAGCCCTGCTGTCACCTCCTCCTCCTCGGGTCACTCGGCCAATCCTGCTCTGCCCAGGGAGGTGCATGTTGGCATTTCCTGCTGCACAGGAAACTCTCCTTATTCCTCAAGCTCTTTGCCTCTCCCAGGAGCTCCAGTTTTGGGAGTTGTTGCTGCATTCTGGGGGATTTTCATTCTATAACTTTCTATAAATGGTCAGGCTGTACAAAGGACTTATTCAATATAAAAAAGCTGCGCTTAAATAGCAGTTTAGGTTGGATTAGGGAATGCATGATGAAAAACAAAGACGTGCATTTTGTCTGAAAAGGAAATAAAAATAAATTTGTGCCCTGGCTGACTGTGCATTGAGATCACTTAAATGCTGCTGGGTGTTGAACACTGATGGTGGCTGTGTGAGTCCTTACAAGAAAAAGTTGAGACCCTGCTCTTTTTGACAGGAATTGGCAAAAAAAAGACAATTTACTTGCTTCAAGGAAAAGACAAACAGAAAACAAATTAAAACAAAAAAGGGCAGATAATTTTCTATCTGCTCATGGTGTCCACAGAGGAGTTTGCAAGGGTTAAGAAAAACCTGGTGGCTCAGAACTCTGGAGATTTTGGAAACTGCGCTGAAATTGTTCTAAAGACAGCTGTGTGTAAGGATAATTTGTGCTGCTCTGAATTCCTCACTATTCCTTGTGCTTCCCATTGGGAAATCCATGGGGCTGTCATCTGTTGGGCTGTCACTCGAGCACCTCATTTCTCTGCAGCAAAAATCACTTTGACAACAGAAATCCAATTTGTTAAGCTGCTTTTCCTGGGGAGTTTCTTGAGCTTTGTGGCATCAGTAAAAGACCCTTTCTGACAGCTTTTCCAGCACCATTCTTTGAGAGCAGGTTTAACTGAGCAAGGAACATTGCTATTATTAAATGAATTTATGTCATAAATGTGGAAAACACTACTTGAAGGGGATATTTCAAGTCCACTGAAATGCTTCATGGTAAAAGAGCAGACCTGAGTGGAAGTCCCTCCTAACAGGGACCTTCCCCTATCCCAGGCTGCTCCAAGCCCTGTCCAGCCTGGCCTTGGACACTTCCAGAGATCCAGGGGCAGCCACAGCTCCTCTGGGCACCTCTGCCAGGGCCTGCCCACCCTCACGGTGCTTGGGGTGCAAAGTTTGCAGATTTATGGGCACCTCAGACAGGTTAAAAAATTTGGTTGTGCAGGTGGAGGGTGGAAGGAGGAGACAGTTGGGCCAAGGCAGCTTTACCCCACTACTCCACACCAGCAAATGGTGCACGGGCTCCTTGCGAGGTGGGAGCCGTGTCCTCCCTTGCTCCAGACGTGAAACGTGCAGCCCAGTTGGAGCAAATGGATGTATAAACACAGCAGGAGACAGCTGTAATGTGAAAATGAGGAGTTAGGTACCTACAGGGCCATTGTGCAGTCAATGCACCGTGCTGGCTGGGCAGCCTGAATAATTGCACACATTGATATGGGGAACCAGCTACGCAGGCAGGGGTTTGCTTTAAATGCAGACCAACGGCTTCCTGTTTTGGAAATCTTGCCTCTTCGGTGCACAAATGCATAGTTTTGTATGTGCATAATTTGTGGCTGTAATTTTAGAGGCTCATTAAATAGCTTGGCTGTGGAAATCAAATTGCCTTTCATCAAAATCCAGCGAGAGCTGGACCAGTTCTGTCCATCACAGCAGCCCTTCTGGTCTTCGTTACATGGCAGAGAAGCACAAATGCAAATGGGGCTGTGGATCTGTAGCACAGGAGGGAGGGAAAGGGAGCTTGGAAGAGGGACTGGTGCCGGCAGCAGCTTTCCAAGAGCGAGCTGGTCCTCTGAGGAGAAATGAGAGCTGCTCTGTTTCGCTGCCCGGGCAAGAAAGCAAAGGAAAGGCCCGAGTGAAGGGTTGGAGTGGGGCTGCCCAAGATCCTGTGTCACATCCTGGGGCCCCGTGGTGCCCTGCACTGCTCAGGGGACCTTCTGCTGTCTCTGCCCAGCAAATCCAGGCCTGGCACACGAGCACTGAAACCCTGCAGGCAGCATCAACCCAACACTTCCATTGCTGGCCACCCTGAGTAACTGCAGAGGAGTTTTCTGGCAGGAGGTCCTGGGCTTGATGCCATTTCTGGGGGTGCTCCCTTCATGTTGGAGAACTCTGTAAAATAACTCATCAGCTCATGAAGTTCAGATTTATTATCAGAGTTACGTGGTAGGAATAGGAATGAGAAACGAGTGCAGGTGAAGATGGGGAGAGGCAGAAACCCTTTAATGTTCTACAACATTGTCCAAAGTCAGGCAGAGATTTCTTTTAGCATTTTATTTTAATCTTTATATAAAAGTCTTATCCCATTGCTCCTTTTTAGTGGGATTGACACTGAAATGAAGGCAACTGTGACACAAGAAGGGAAATCTCTTTTCTGCTGCAGCAATGCTGCTTGGTTTGTGTCCTGTGCTGCTGCTGCAGCTGATCAAAATCTCAGGCATTTTCTGGGAGTTCATCTTTATTCTGCACAGCAGCAGCACAACCTCCTTCCTTCTCCCACCCTCCTTTCTGCAGTGATATTTATTTGCAGGAAAGTGGATTGGAAAGAAGGAAAAACAAGATGCAATTTCAAAAGGTCCAATGTCTAAAAGAAAAGCTACGAAAAGGGAGACAGAAAAAGAGATAAGACAGATGCTGTGGAAGGGGAGACGGCTCTTTGGCAGCTGATGAAGAAGAGGTGGGATTCCCCCTTCCTCTGATCCCTTCCATTTGGGGTTTCAGGTGTCTCCTTCAGAAACCCAAAGGTCACACAGGGGACAGCGTGCTCACCAGAAGGGCCATGGGGCTGCCAACGTGTCAGCGATTCAAAGACCACTGACAGAGACAAGAATGCAGCAGAGGTGTGACTGCAGTGTCATCCCAGAGCCACTGCAGCTCAGATCCACTTCAAAGGCAGGCGGGAGCAGCGGCTGCTGCGGGATCAGGAGCCAAACAGGGAGGTTGAAAGCTTGATGATGAGTTCTCGTGTTCCCCCCTGGATGTGTGAAAATGGGCAGGAGGGACCCTCACACCGCAAGGTGAATGGTGATGGTTTAAAGGGATGCTTTTCCTCCATCAGGGACTGATCCACTGGGAAAGCTCCTTTATAAAGCCAACAAGATGTTCCACTTGCCCCCTGTGAAAGGGTGAAATGCAGCAGGGAAGGCTGTCCAGAGATACCCACGATGGGAAGGAGCTCACAGAGTGCCTTGTCCTGCTGGTATCCATCAATCTGAGCAGAATAATTCTGTGTTTCCCTGATGAAACCTCTCAGCTGATGCCATTAGGGAGCTGCAGGACATGAGAACTTGCTCACCGTGGTGAAGTCACCAGCTTTCAAACCAGAGGAGCAATGAGCCCTGTTAGCACACACCCAAACTCTTCGTTTCTTCCTGTTTTGGTTTTTCTTTCCCCTCAGTTTTTGTTTTTTTGGGTTTTTTTTTGGTTTTGTGTGTGCCAAGTACATCCCTCAGCATCTCCATGCTAGCCCCCAGACTTTTCCAAACAGCAAAGGAAGCAGAAATGGCTCCAAGCTTTTATCTGTGCTTTCAAAAGAATGCAAATCAGGAAACTCAACCTCAAAAGCTCGGGCTGGAAAGAGCATCCTCCCCACTGCAAAACATTTCACCTTTAATATATTCGAACCAGCCTATGAGACCATTTCTCCTGCCAAGACAACTTTTCCTCATTAACTGTTGTGTTCCAGGAATCTCTTGGCTTATTCTGAACTTTTCAGCACTGAAGCAGAACACAAATGTCCAGCTCACAGAGATGAGAAATTAAATCACATTTCAATACCTTGGCAGATACTAAACCCTGATAAGGAGGCAGATTCCCTCAAGGAAACACCACTGCACCAGGAAAAGCAACCTGCAAAGGGAAAATCCTCCTGAGGACTGAGTTTACACCTGTCCCTGCCATCCCGGGGTTCCTATGGAATTGTGGTGCTGTATTAATGTCGACCACTGTGGATTTTAACTCACACTGATGCTCAGGGCTGTAAACTGGGGACGTGATTGACAGTCCCAGAAATGTTCAGCTGTGAAAACTAAATCTGGATGTGATTGCTGATCGTGGTCCCAGATCCACCTGATGAGAGGGGGTGAGGTTCTACCTGATTTCTCATCAGCTCCTGTTCACCTGGGCCAAGAAAACCAGCAGGGAACTCTTTTATCCTACCAATAATGATTTATTCCCATTGGAACTCAGATATTAGATGATGTCCCCTCTATTGTAGCATGAGGGGTGAGTCATGGGAGGAAATGGACTGAAAAACCCAGTCCTTAAAGCCTGATTTCTAACTCTGAGACACTTCCATGAGTTGCCTACATATCCATGCAGGTTTTAGTAGATGTCTTTATGCTCCTGTAGAAATACAGCTTTGCCCAGCCAGTCCTAACATTTCAAACAAATATCTCCTCATCTCAATTTTCCCCCATGAAAAAATGGGGCAGGGATCAGAAATCCTTGAGGGGCAGGTGCCATGGAAATGCCTTTGCTGAAGGGCTGGGTTTGTGGCCATGGCTGAAGTGTCCGTGCTGTGGAGAAGGAAGACTTTAAACCGGAGCAGAGCAGGAAGCTGTGGGAAGCCTGAGTTTAATCTGCTCCGTGTGTGAGTCAGAGCCCTAAATCTTCACATCTTCCGAGGCTTTTGTGCTGCTGCCACGTTGGCTACGAGCAGCCAGCGCTCTGCTTTGCCCAGCTCTGCTTGTGTCGAGGCCAGTCTGGGGCTTTTTCACGTGTACTAATGGGATAAAAGTGGTTGGGGTTGCTCTATCCTTCCCCAGAGAGGTTCAAGGTCTGCCTCGGTCTCTATTTCCATCTAGACATCTCTTGTCAAGGAAAAAGACAAAGGCAGAGTTTGTTTGAAGGGGAGAAACACATAAACAAGGTCTGTGGAAATAAAGAAATCAAAATGCCAGCAGCTAGCGAGAAGCCTTTGCCTTCGTCTCCTTTCTTAATCTAATTTTGCAACTGCAAAAAATGTGGTGGAAATGGGAACCTGGCAAGAGGCACAGGCTGAGTCCCACAGATAGGAGCTGAGAATGTCTGCCACGATTAGGGCTCTATAAATCTCAGCGTGTCTCTCCTAATTACTCCAACAGGAAAGCGTTTAATTGTGTAACCAGGATACCCTGCCTGACCCAGGCACACAGCACTAACCCTAACCTGGTTATCTGCCTTTGTTTCTGGACTAGTTAAATATAGATCAGCCAGACAGATCTGCCTGACCAAAAAGGGAGAGCTCCTGTGGGAAAGTAACCTGGGCTTGAACCTGTCCCAGTGCTGGCTTGGAGCTGGGTTTTACACCCTCTTTCTTCCTGAGCATGTTCAATTTGTTAATTTGATGTCATTTACTTCACCAGTTTTTGCCACAGTCAGGTCTGGGTGTGATTTGTTTCTGTGGGGTGTTGCTGAATTTGTGCCACTCTTTTCTTCTGCAGATTTGTCCTGCCTAAATACTGCTTTTCTAGGGGATATTAGATGGATATAAGTCCATGCAACAAGCAAAAAAAAACTCCTTTCAGCCTTGATTATGGCCCTGACCCCAATTAAATGTTGTCAGGGACTGGACATGGCACTCAGTTGACAAACTGGTCATCAAGGGCTGGACTTGATGACCCCAGAGTTCTTTTCCAATCTAAAAGACTTTGATTGTGTGGTCACACTGAGGATCTCAGTTTGACCCTGCTGCATTTTAAGAGCTTTGCAGGGGCAAAGAGGCACCGTGGCAGCCCTGGGTGCTGAGCCCTCAGTGCCACCTGCTTTCCCCTAAATGTTCTGGGCTGCATTGCTGCCTCACAGAATTATAAAATTATTAAGGTTGGGAAAGGCTTCCAAGATCATTAAGTCCAAATTTCACCTGGGAGCTCAGCTCTTCCTGGGTGTTTTATGTTCTCTCTGTTAAAGGTTTCTCACTGACCCTGAATCCCAGCCCTGCAAATCCTCCTTCCCATGAGGATCCCGACCCTCTCACCTTAGTTTTCTCCTCAGATGGATGTTAAAATGATTTGCTCTGAAATATATCTGCCTGCTGCTGTATGGAAATTAATCTTCCTAAAAGTACTGATACCTGACTGCTCAGCTTTTGGATTTCTTTTCTAGACATGTTTCATATTGCTCATATTCCCTGATCTATAGGGACATCCTGATGGGTGTGGTGTAGAAGGGACATAGCCCAAATTATTGAGATGACATCTATGAAATAATTTATTTAACTGTGATTAGTGGTGAGAGAGGGAGAATTGCAGAAGGAAGCTCAGTCAGGTCAGTGTCTGCATCTTCTCCTTCCCTCCCCACATCCCCACACATATTCCTTACCCAGAGCCTGTGCCAGCAGAGGCTACAACCATCAGTTGTATTTGATGTTATGGGCAGCTTCTTCAAATTGTTGCTACTTTTTTAAATTAACAAAGCAAACAGTGAAAATCAGAGGGTTTGGCAGGGGACAGAGAAACCACATCTCTCCCTTCTCTTAGCTACATGTCATAACAAAACCCTGGGCCAGAGAATTAAGAAATTTTCTAAAAATGTCCCCGTGATAGTTGCCAGGGTATCTGTCTGTCTGAGCATACACATGAGCATATCTGCAAGAGTTTTTTTAATGCTGTATTTTAAAATAAAAGGGCTTCTTTCTTTATAATCTGAAGCATCATCAGTGGATGCTAAGGAAAAGATTTCTTCTTCCTTGGGAGATGAGAAACCACTGTAAATGTGCACAGAGATAAAAAGGGAGGGATCTTGTCCCTTTGGAATGTGTTTTGAGGGACACCTGGGTGGGTTTAGCAGGCTGCAGATGGTCATGCAAAGGGTTAAAAGGTTCCCAGCCACACTCACCACTCAAGCAGGGCTGGCTGTGCTGCCAAGAAAAGGGTTTAACCTGACTCAGGGCAGCTCAAGACCAGGAGAGAAGCTTGTGAAACGAACTATTTCACTTTTCCAAGTGCTGCAATTATTTACTTTTATTTTTCTCCAGTGTTTCTACAGATGCACTGATGTTTCCATCAGTGGAATGACTCCCCTCACTTCAGCAGGTTTCTCCACCATCCTTAACCCCACGGAAAATCCTGTTATCCTGTTATGTATCACACACAATATCTTTAAAAAATCCATTCCAAACCCTTGGACAGTGTGAGAAAACTGGAGGATAAATTACAAAAAACCACATTATACCATATAATCCACAGCCCTGCCATGAAATCTCCCCAAATATCATCCTTTAGAGCGAGCTCAGTGTGTTGTAACACGGCTGCCTCTCCAAGAGCCAGCTAATATCATCTCTTAGGAATTTATTATGAGTCTTCTATGCCCTGTAACTTTTTTTTATGTCAGGTTGTTAATCGCAGCAAGCAGGATGTGTTGAAGGCACGTTTGGGTAGGAAAGATTAATTCCACCCTGGCATTTGCCACTCAAAACTTTGAGGGGAAAAGGAATATCCTCATCCAATGCCATCAGTGCTGCTGGTTTAGTGCATCCAAAGGGATGCAGGGGATAAGACAATTTATAAAGAAGCGTTTTCCAGTTGGGAGACATCATAAAGTTGTTTTTTGGGAATAACCATGCACAGCCCCCACGCTGTATTTTTTAGTGCCCAGCACACATTTCCCTCTGATCCATCTTTCCGTCTGTCTGCTCGGTTTAATTGCTCCGCCGTGGGTTTTAGACTGTTTCTCACTGTATTATTTTAATGATCCTTTGACTGAGTCAGACTGGAAGAATCCCATAAACTTCAGTGACACTGGGGGTGATGTGGATGGGCACAAATCAGCCTCGCTCACAATCCTTCCCGGGACTCCCAGGGGAAGACAAACAGTTTCAAGGTTTGACCTAAAAAACTTGGCTGTGGCTTCAGCTGAGCCCTACAAAGAAGCACCACAGATGTGTCTCTGTGGTCCAGCTGATAGAAGGTTTCCAATAGCTTTTCTAGCTTCAGTGTGACCATTTTTGCTTGAAAAGCATAAAAATCTCTGGCAGCATTGGTGCCAGGCAGCTCTGGGGAGTGAACACTGGGGGTGGCAGTGACAGGGAAGGACAGCCAGTTCCAACACATTTTCCATCAGTTTGCCTGTCCATGCACGTTACAGAAATTCACTGAGCCATCCCAGAAATCAAAGCACTTTTGGCAAGGGAGGGAAAGGAGAGCAATTTCACCTGCTGCTGTCTTCAGGCCAAAGCTGCTGACAGAGCAGCGCGTGGCACAGGCACCTAAGGGCACAGCTGGAGCTGAGGGATGGGTTTTTTTGGGATGCTCCTGGCCAGCTGTGAGGTTGCATCAGCTCTCTGAGCATCAATGCAATAGCTGGGTGACTCCAGAGATGCATTCCTTGCAGCCAGCATTGTGTCAGCAGCACCAGCTGTGCTGCCCTGCACTGCACAGATTTATCCATCACTTGGAACAAGCAACTCTGTCACCTCTGGCTGGAATTATTTGTTCCTCCACATAACTGGAGATGCCTGTGGAGTCCCTGGGGTGAGTGCTGGGGCTTGTGCAGGTGATGGGGCAGGAGGGGCCTCGGCTGGTGCTGATGGTGCCAGGGGATGTGGGTGGGAGGGTGGCAGCCCCTGTCGGAGCGTGGTTGTGTCTGGATGTCACGGGGGAAAAGAGGGGACACTGTGGCTGTGTCCTGTGGCTCCAGCTTGTGCAAGGCTCAGCCTGGCTCATTGTTTTGGGCAGGACCATCCCAGATGAGCTGGGATGTGGAGGGTGACACCAGCTTTGGGATTTCTGCCGGGGTCTCAGTGCTGGGCTGGTGCAGACAAATCCCTGCGCTTGTGGCACATAACTCAGGGCACACAGACTCCTGCTGGGGATGGCAGAATCGTGGAATCACTGGTCATGGGAAAGAGCTCTGGGATCATCAAGTCCAACATTTGAATGGTCACCACCTCTTCAGCTGGACCAGAGCACATCCAGAGCCACATCCAGTGGTTTCTTCCACACTTCCAGGGCTGCTGACTCCACACATCTCTGGGCAGCCCTTCCTGTGCTTGACATTTTACTGGATCAGACAGAGTCTGGAGAGGGGTTTTGTGGCACCCCAATAGCTGCAGAGATATTGATCAAGGATTGAACCCGTCCTGGTGGGGTTTAGTGCTCATTCCAGTCAAACATGAGGGAGGGAGAGGAGGGTCCAGCCATGCTGCCCACCCTGGTGGAGGTTTGCCAGCTCCTGTAGGGCTGATGGGCCTGGGTTATTCTGACACTCTTGAAATCTGCATCATGGTTATTATTTATGCACTGGTATTAGCAGCAATTTTGCTTTTTTCTCCCCTCCTGAAACTTGTCCTAAAGAACAGAAAGAGAAAGATATAAGTAACACATTTTCAAATGTTCTTTCCTAGTGAATTACTTGGCCTGACATTGGAAATGAATTATTTTCCATTGTACCAGTGACCCCTGTTGTGTGTTCTATTAACACCACATGTTAAACTTTTATATTTTTAGTAAACCATGACCTTGTACATTCTCTGTCATTTCCCACTGGCATGAGTACAACACATGTGGTATGAAAGTTAACGGTTTTCATTTGTATACAGAGCTTTTCTATCTCAGGCTTGTATGAAAACACACAGGTCATGGTAATCAGGGCATCCCAGGATTTCACCAGCTACAAACAGTCACAACAAAGTGGATGTGTTTTCCAAAAAACATATTTTTGGCATCCTGCTTTCTTCTGTGTTGTGCAAATCCAGATGAAAATGGGATCTTGAAAGGCTGTGTTAAATTTTTTGATCGTGCTAATCCAAACAACTGTCTCCAACACATGCACGAGCAGGAGGAAGTCTATAAAATGTCAGGTTTGGTCTAAATATCTGCAGAACAAATGTGGCTCAGGAACATGACCAAGTGTGCAGGACTCTGTAGATAAAAGATGATGTCACAGAGGTTTGGTATTTTATTTCATCAAATGGTAACATTGCCCTAGACATCTAAAAAATTATGGATGATTTATGGATAGAGCCCAGGCTATGGAAGAGAGAATAATTCCTTCCAGTTGCCCAAATATTTCTTTTTATTTTTTCCCCCCTCTTTTTCTTTTTATCTTTTTTTGTAGCCTGGGCTTTGTAGATGTGAGGTTTAGGTGCACTGGAGTGTGCTCTCAGCTCATGCCTGCTCACACAGAGAAATGTGCCCACATTGAAAACACTGACCTGTGTGCTCATGTGGGTTTTTCCCTGAAATCCAGCCTGTCCTGTAGGCATTTCCTGCACTGATCCCTCTCTTTTCCTGGGCTGATCCACGGGGGTTCCTGAAGCATTATGGCTGATAATGAGAACTCACATCATGGCACAGCTGCCCAGGGCAGTGGTGGAGGGATTTAAAAGCCATGTGGCACTTGGGGATGTGGGTTAGTGGTGGCCTTGGCAGTGCTGGGTCAAGAGTTGGTCTTGCTGTTCTAAAAGGGCTTTTACAGCCTTAAGGATTTTGTGATTTTGTGTTAAAAAAAAGGGCAAAGTTTGGAGTCAGGTTGAGGTTTCCTTGGCTGCTTTGCTGGACTCAAGGTCAAGACATGGAGCATTGTCCAGCAAGGAGAACTTTGCAGGTTTCCATGATCACACAGCAGCAGTGAATGAAATGGAAAAAAAAAGAGTGAAAATGTGTAATTTCATGGAATCACAGATGGTTTGGGTAGGAAGGGATCTTCAGTCCCACCCTGTTATGGCAGGGACACCTCCCACCATCCCAGGCTGCTCCAAGCCCTGTCCAGCCTGGCCTTGGACACTTCCAGGGATCCAGGGGCAGCCACAGCTGCTCTGGGCACCCTGTGCCTCACCCCCTGTCATATCCACCTGCATTTGCTCCCCTTTCCCTGCAGAACCTCAGGATTTCTCCACCTGGAGACATCTCACATCAGGAGCCCAAGCACCTTCCCAATAGATTCTGGCAGTGCAATCATGCTTGGAGCTGTGCTCTTCCAGCATTCCACCTGCTCTTTGCTCCCCTCTCTTTCACACCCATCACCTGCAGGCTGGCAGCACCTCTCAGCCCTGGGGGTGCCCTGGGTCATTGCTGGGGACAGGGACAGCTGTCCCCTGCTTCCCAGGGCTCCGAGATGCTTCCTCAGACTTCCAGGCTGGCAGCTTCCAACGTGACATAACCCTGTTTGTGATGTAACATCACGTCTGCCAGGACAGACTTCCAGTGTTTGGCTCGGGCTCAGATTCTGTAACTATTGTCTCAACAATCCCATAAAGATTTCTTTTTGTCTCCTCCTGGTGCCGTGGCCATTGTGGCATGATCTGGGTGTTTCTAACAAAAAAAAGCACATCCCCTGGTAGTAAGACCTCAAAACAAATTGTGTTTGCACTCATCCTCTGTGGTAAAGATTTTCTTTTTTTTTTTATTTGCCCTTCATGGTTTTATTCAGAATGGGGTTTAATGTTCTCCCAGCACTCAAGTCAGAAAACAGGAATGGAGAGGAACAGGTAGGTGGGGAACAAATATCTGGAGAAAAATCATGTTTGCTCAAAGGGTTGCCCTGGTTTTGGGGTGTTTCCAAAGCTTTTGCTGGGTTCATATTTATGCTACAGAAAATCACTCCTGAGTTTTCTGTATTCCTGATTCCCTTGCAGCCTTAAAAAGTCCTGGAACAGGAGGACTTGATGCACTCATGGTGATAACCAATAAAACAGATTTTTTCAGGGATCCCAGTTATAAATATAAAGAAGTTAATAAAGGAAGGGATTTCTGCATCTCTTCTGTGTAATGAAAAACAAACCAACCCAGCTCCATTTATCCAGCAGGTCTGGAAGTGTGAAAATTACTGAAAATTGAAATTACTGAAAAAAACTGAAAAAAGAAAATAACAAACTGACCAGCTGGTGGCAAAACAGAAGACATGGGCTGAAATGATAGGAAAGAACTGTTTATTAGAGGGAGCTGCTCAGTGGGACTGCAGAAACCCCTGCCAGCTGAGGTGTTGCCTGTACCTGTAGCAGGTGTAGCAGCGCTTGATATTCAGATTTACAACTGCTCTGTGCTTGAGGATCTGTGGGAAAGCAGAGGATGTGAAGATCTCTTTGCTGGGTCTGTTGTAACGTTGGAAGCAAATCCACCCCTTCCCTACACAAATCCCAAACCGCATCCATCGCCATTTCCCCCTGGGGACAGATGGCAATGCCGGGCTCTGCCAAGGCAGGATCCAGAGCAGCTCACCGAGAGCTTCTAAACCAAGGGACTCCCTCATTTGGGGCTTTTCCCAACCTGGGGGTGGCAGATCCCTCCCCAGAGGATCCCTGGAGCACTGGTGGGCTCTCTCCAAGGGCAGCTCCCTGCCTCGAGTGACACAAACCACAGCAGGACTTGATGGATACCAGAGCAGCCAGTCAGGCAGACACTGGCTGGCTTTTCCACTGGAGCTCTCCCCCTGCTATTATTTATATTCCATTTCACTTGCTCACATGTAACTTAAAACCAGCCCAAAGTCAGCAGCCCCATCCAACCAGGGGCCAATTAGGCTGGAGTAGCCCTCTCTCCCTTTCTTTCTCCCTTGCTCCCTCTCTCTCCCATGGTTTCTGCAGGCAGGAATAAGGCTGGCTATTGTTAGGCATTCCCAGTGGTGGCCCAGCAAAGCCTGGGTGCCAGTTCAGTGGCTGAATATGGGCCCTGTTTATTTTTTCAGAGTGGCAATTTTCAAGGGGTTGGAAGAGTTGTTAAAATTAGCGTCAAGAATTTCAGCCACAGAAAAGGTCCTTTCACCTTATTCTTCAAAAAGCCTGTTGTTTCCCAGAGCACCCTCCCCTTCCAACCCGCCTGAAAGCCTCAATTTCCATCTGGCAATAAAAAAATCACCAACTTCAGACCCCAAAATGAGGCTTGGACAGGTTTTGGTGGGATCAGGCTCATTTCCATGGGTGTAAATGGCACCTGCCAGAAGGGAGAGCATCAAAATCCATCCCTGGGAAAGGCTGAGCCAACCCAGCCGAGCTGGAGAGGGATTGGAGGGAATGGTGTCGCTCCAAGAGGATGCCAGGAGGATACAAATCTCCACCTCAGCATCAAAAGGAATCAACATCCCCTTCAGGCCTGATGGCTCTTGACATCCCAGGGTCTGGGCAGCATCAGGAGGGAGGAAGGTGATGCTTTCTGACAGCTTGGCGTGACATCTGGCCAGATCCCCTTCCCAGGAGTGGAAAGAAATTGGGATTCCCTAAATATTTGGCAGCAGTAAAATGGGATTCTTCATAACTGCTCCAGGTCCTAGAGCCTCCCTGTCCTACAGGATCTGTACCAGGTTCTGAGTGAGTCCACGCAGAGGGTTTTGAGCCGGGCTCTTTGCTCTGTTTCGGAAAATGAACGGCAGATAAGGAGTCTGGAGACGCAAGGATTAGTTGGGTTCCTCCAAAGCTGCTTATTTAAATTCAGGCCAAGGTCTCTTGAGTCAGCAAAACTCAGTGGGAGCTCTCACAAAAATAGGGTCTCTTTTGAAAATCCGCATGCTTCCTGTTTGTGCAAACGCCGTGAGAACTGCCTTTCCCATGGCACGTCTGGGCTGGAACCAGGAAATAGACGGGAGTTTGGAAAGAAGGAATAATTGCTAAGAAAAAAAAAAGAAAAAAAGAGAGAAAATCATATTTCTTTTTCCCTCTCAGGCTGAAAGAAAGCTTTGTGTAGTTTGGTGTCTTGTTAGTCAACTGTCCTTAACAGGGTTTGGGTTGGATGATCCATGTTGGATTCAGTGATCCACGTGGGTCCCTTCACTCAGCCCCATTTGAGTTCCTCCAGATCTATTTGAGGATAATTGACATTATTTGGCTATTTGTCCATTGTTTTGAATATCTGGGTAATTAATTATCAAGTCTGAACAAACATGCAAACCCCAGAACACTGAATTTATTCAAATGGGTGATTATTTATAAGTATTTTTGCTGCATTTTCTCTTTTTTTAATTATTTTTTTATTCCCACCATCAAAATTGATGCTTTTTGAGCTACTCGTTAAGGTCTGAGAATGAATATTTTGATCAATTTAATTTATAAGATGAAAACCATACAAGTCTTGGCAGAATGACCTTGGTTAAATTATTAGCTGCTGTTGTTGTTTAGGCCATAGATAAAGAAAATATGTTCAGTTTAAAGTCCCAAAGCCTCTGACTACGTCAGTTGTTATTTTTTTTTTTTAACATTTGCTCTTCCTGGAGGTTTTCTAGAATTCATGTCGAGTGACTGTACAGAATTAAATTTATTTTTTAAATTCTTTGAGGGAATCCCCCATAAAGATCATTCCTACACAGTAAGAATTACACCAATTGTGACTTTCCTGACAGTGTTCTGTGCAGAGCTGGGATTTTTTGATATCTCTGGGGATTTTTCAACCACTTGGCAGAGGAGCTCAGCACCACCCACATGTACCAGGTTACTCATTTTAAAGCCCAGGATGAGAACAGGAATTTCCCTTGGACATTGTGGAATACTTCTACATTAAATATTCCCTATTATAACACAGCACTTCCTGCCATCACCTTCCCACGCATGTAGAAAATACAAATCTCTAAAGATTTCTGGAATAAAGAAGAACACAGCATAACCTAAATATTTTTTTGAGGCTTAGACATCTGCAGGTGTTGTGACACAAGAAGTATTTACTCTCAGATTAAGAAGTGTTTTTGCTAAAATGTGACTTCAGCACAGGAGACAAAACATCCCCAGCACTGCTGTGGCTCTGCTGGTGCCATCGACTCTCATGGGGACAGTGTCACCTGTGGCTCCTGCACCACCCCCAGCCCAGCCCATCCCTTTCCCCTGGGGGAGCACTCATTTATCTCCCCAAAGGTCTGGCAGGGTGCAGATTTCCCCCTGGGAACGCTCCAGGCCTGCCTGCTGATGGATGCCCGCCACGGCTGAGCTATTTCAGGGCCTGGGGAGGCACAACTGCCCTCGGAGACAAATTGTGTGCTGCTGATGGGAGCTGGCTCCCAGCCACTGCTGCTGCTCCTGAGCCTGCCCAGAAACCCCCTGCTCGTGTTCCAGAGCTGCTCTGCTGTGCTCAGCCCCTTCTGGGTTTATTCCATCCTTTCCTGGGGTGTCCCAATCCATCCAGAAGCTGCTGGTGTGTCTGTTCCTGTTGGGATTTCCACACCTGGCACACCTGAGGGCGGCTGCTGGATGCACGCAGGGATTGCTGGCTCCTCTGGAGCAGCAGCTGGTGGCCAGATGTTGTGTCCCACAGTTCTTCCAGAGCTCTGGGGACAGTTTAATCTTCTGCCACAGGCATTCCTAGGGCTTGTCCCCATCCTTCATGTCAGCTCTGCGTTTCTTTGCCTTTCCCATCTCCCGGTATCCCGGCCTGACCTGGCCTCAGGGATCCACCCACATGGCAATAGCCTGATTTGGCTCACACAGCTCTGACAACAAAGTCCTGCCTCTTCAACAGCAAAATTCATTCTCAGTCAGCTGCAGCCACTGAATTTGTCTGTGCACGAGGGGCTTTTCCCTTGTTTGTATCCAAAACCCACTGTGAAGAGAATATTTTTGAGCTCTGTAATCCCCCTGGCACTGACATTTGTCCCTCTGCTTCCAGCAAAATACCCCATTCCCATCTTGATTTCAAGCCTGTGGAAAACCTTCCATCTATGGCTTCTCTGGGATTAGAAATCTCTAAAATGGGAATGAACTTTTCAAGCCTGTTGGCTTGGTAAGGATTCAGTCCTGCTCCCATTTGAGTCCCGGGGGGGGCTGGATCAGAGGATGTAATCAGTCAGTTGTTTCAGAGGAGTGCCTTCAGTAAAGACCAGCAGAGCCCAAAAAAACAAAGCTCACCCCAGAGAAATAAACAGATGTCATGCACATAAAGTAATTTCTTTTTTTCTTCCTTCCCCACCGGTTGTGGAGTTATGTGGGCACCACACTTTGAGAAAACTACAGAGATCTGAATCCAACGTGAACCACAACAACGGATTTGAGGAAGGTTTGGAGAACTTGACCTTCAAGAGAGGATTTTGGGTGGTTCAGGACAGGAATTTTAACCTACCCAGTGAACCTGGAGCCTTTTGGCTCCCAAATCCTCCTTTTTCTCACCTACCTTGTGAGGAAATCTGAAGTACAGCCCAGATTCCCTCAAACCTTTGGGTTACAGGATTAAGGAAAGCAGTGAACTGGGATGTGGAGCTGCAGAGAGCTCTGAGGGAGAAGGAAGAAGTGCCAGGGTCTGCTTGTTAAGGGGAGATATTTTTGCCCTCTAAAAGGAGCTCAGTGTTGAAAACCTCCCCTCAGCCAAAATGATCCCATAAAGCCTTTTGATTTAAAAATGCAAACATTTATTTATAAATGGGCTCCCAAAGCAGCAGCTCCTTTGCCACATCACCTAAACCAATGGGAGAAAATGATAACCCTGGATTACAGAGTCAAATATCACACAATTAACCAAAAGCAGGAACTGGATGTCTGCAAGTCATTTTGATCTATTTTAGATGAGATCCTGCACCTTTGCTGCTTCAGGTTGTTTCTGAGCCCTTTCCTGGTCATCTCTCCTTTTCCTCAAGGCATCATTCTGGAAAGTCAGAATGGAATTTCAGAATTTTCTCCTTGAATGGAATCTTAAACAGGAGGTGCCTTGAGTTTTAGTGTGAAAGAATCAAATAAAGAATTATAAACAAGCACCACAAGACCCCAGCAGCTATTTGGTGTCTAAGAGTATCAGATGCTGAGGATTTAAAAAGAAAAACCCAACCCCTCCAGCCACTTCAACAACGTGAAGTGTGGAGCTGCTCCAAATGCACTCAGGAATCTTTCTATGTGCTGCCATCAGGTGTTTGGTTCTCTGTCTCAGAAACCAGCTCCAAGCTTTTATTTCCTTGGGAATAACGAAGGCTGAGGAGGCGACATTCCTCTTTAAACCAAACCTGATCATAATCCAGCCCTTCAGGAATCCCCTCACTGCCACAGCTCCACCAAAGTGTGACACAGGAAATTTATCTGTCCATGAAAGCCTTTAGGAATATTTTACAGAGCATAAATAAACTGTGAGTTCTTCTTTCCTGCAGTGCTGGGAAAGCCTAAAGGAGGGAAACTTCACAGTCTTCATGTGGTATTTTATTTTTATCATATTGTATGATAGATTGTTATAACACATATTTTTATATGTGTTTATAATATTACATGATAGTTCTGAAAGCAGGAAGAACTGAAAATATTGCTGAATAATTGTTATTTCTTAGGTGTTCAGAGAAATAATCATCTTTCACTATTTTCTCTGTTCCTAAATACTGTGTGAGCAATCCTTGAACTTTCTCCTCAAATGATGGAATGCCCACTGGAGGGGCTGGGAGGCTTGAAAGATTCAAGACTCTGTTTTTATAAGGCAACAAATGGCAGGAGTTGAAAAAAAAAACAAGAAAAAAAAAGCAGAAAAAGAGAGGCAAAAGGGGAAAAAAAAAAAGAAACTTTTCATCCTCTACTCTCTTTAAAGGGAGTTATATGGGATTTGCTTTCTTTGTCTTCCTGTTCCCCCTTTTCAAAGCTGGGGTTAAGTTCAGAGGGAGGAATTTGGGACTTGAGGGCGTTGGTGACCACAGCCTGACCCAGCCCCAGGGGCTCTGGGAGCTGCCCTGTCCTGCCAGCTTGGCATTCCTGGGAATGGGGCTGGCAAAGTCACGGAATTGCTGTGAATTCACCCCAAATATTGATCCAGGAGCAAACCCCAGGTGGCTGGGGATTTGCTGGGAGCAGGGAGGTGTTGTCAGGGAACCCAAATATCCAGGGGAAACCTCGGAACACGCTGGCCACAGTGGAACCTTCACTCCGAGAAGGAACTCAAGGAGGCAGAGCTTCATTTCCTGAGATTTGATGAACTTTATTGAATTTCCCACCCCCCCTTTACTGCTTTAAGAGTTGGCAGAGCAGGAGAAGCAGCCTCAGTGTGAAAGGGCTTTTTAGAGGGGAATCCATGGAATCGTTGCCCTAACAAAGGGAAATGCAAGGGGAGGGAATTTTTAAGCTCTTGCAGGCTCACTGTTACCTGAGATGTACAAATAAAATCACTTTACCTGTTGCACAGCAATAAACTGAGTTTCTTATCTCAGAAACCCCATGGGACATCCAAGGAAATGTCCAAGTGAGTGGTTTGAGACAGTATTTAATCACCAAGCACTGTTCAAAACCCTGATTGCCAAATCAGTGTGTGGGCAATAGAAATGGCATTTGGATAAACAGCAACATTGAACAAGAAAGTTAAAAATAACACCTTGGAGATCTGAGTTTTAATCTTTCATTCATCCCATTAAGGATGAGGTTTTATTTCCATTTTATTTATTTCCAGTTTATTTATTTGGGGCTTTTGGTAACTTAAATGTGTGAGAAGAGGACAAGGAGAAGAGGACAATGGGAAGAGGACAGAGGTTCTTTGAGGTCAAGCCCATAGCAGGATGCAGGAACCCTGTGGCTGTTTTTTGGCCAAAATCTTGAAGAGTAAAGAGATCAAAAAGGAGGCACAGCTCCTCTCAGCCATAGTGGAGCATGTCCATAATGGTTTATCCATCCTCAGGAAGGGCACTGCCCCAGCACAGGCTGCAGAGGCACAACTCAGAAATGTGCATTAAAAATAAAGCTCTTCCTGCAAGTGCTGGGTTTGTTAGAACCTGAACATAGAATTTGGATTAATTCATGGCCTTTTTCCTTCCCTGGTGCTGTCAACATGGGAGAACTCCCTTGGGGAGTCAGTTTGGCAATCCCAATCCTTGCTGGGTGCAAACTGCAAAGGATGGAAAACTCGTGCTTTATTTTATGTCCTGCTCCTGTCACTGCATCATGAAGTTTCTCCACCCAGTATCTGCTTCTAAGGATATCAGATTAATATTAATAATAATAATTAAAAAATATTTGGTATTGAAAGGCAATTTGAAAGCTTTCAGCTTCCTTTTCTTCTTAATTAATGTTCTGAAAGCTGTCAGGGCAGACTGCTACAGGTATCACTGCTATTCCTCAGAGGAATGGGGTGGATTTAGGTAGAGGCAAGCAGTACCCAGGGAATTTTAGCACTTCTTCCTTCCCACAGCAGCCAGTGGCCCTTTATCCTCACCCAATTTGGTATTTTCCTCACTCTGATCCCACAGTAAACCCCAGGACAATCCATCCATCTGCAAACAAGGATATTTAGTGCCAGGTGCTGACGCTGTCACAGGTACTTTGGCATCAGGTTCTGATAAAAAGGAGATTGTTTGCAGAGTTTGTGGTTATTCTGCTTGGGTTTAAATGTGTATCACACAATTAACAGCACTGGAAACACCCCCTGTCTGTATTCCCACCTCTGCATCCCTCTCCCTGCCCTTCCATCCTCACTTGTAGCTGGAGGAAGGGAATCAGCATATGTGTGTCATTAGGCATTCCCCTGCTCAGGAAAGTAATAAGGTTTTTTGAGCATTGTGAAATGCTTTTCTCTAAGGCTGGGACATAAAGCTTTGATTATCCCTCGGTGCATTTCACTCCATCAAATATGAAAACCCTAGATTTCCTCGGATTTAACTCGCAGGCAGATTCAGAACACTTAACCAAACATTTTGAGTAATGAAAAAACATGCAGGCTAATGGGGAGAGGTGGGGCTGGAATCAGGTCCTGGGGGGTTTCTTCCCATTCCTTCCTCTGCTTTGCTGCAGCTTTGGGGTGAGTCTTGAACCCTTTTTCCATTGACTTGCTGCAGCTTTGGGGTGAGTCTTGAACCCTTTTTCCATTGACTTGCTGCAGCTTTGGGGTGAGTCTTGAACCCTTTTTCCATTGACTTGCTGCAGCTTTGGGGTGAGCCTTGAACCCTTTTTCCAATGACTTGCTGCAGTTTTGGGGTGAGTCTCCAGCCCTTTTTTTTCATGTCATCTTTCAGAATCATAAAATGGGTCTCACAAATGCCAGGAGAAGCGATGTTTGTGGAGTTCTCCCAGCAAAGACCAAGAGTTTTTATAGAAAATATAAACCACAGTCTGCTCGTTGCTTTATTGCTGTTTATGGTGTCCCCCTTTCTTCCCTGGGCCTGCTGCTATAAATGTTCCACATCTTCAAAGGGATCAAATAGATCCCATGCAGCTGCCAGAGGGAGGATGTCCTGGGATCCTCGGTGGTGCCAAAGCTGTTCCCATTGCCACCTGCAGGGCCACCACTTGCAACGAGAGTCCTGTGAAAATTCCAGCAGCCGCCTGTACTTTTGTCCCTTCCCGTTTTTCCAGGGCTGTATTTTTTGTCTCTTCCCGTTTTTCCAGGGCTGCAGCTCTCCCCCTGCCTGGCCTCCAGGCTGGGGGAAGGCAAAAAGTGTTTTTTCCTGCCTCCCACCTCCAGCAGAACGATAACCCAGGAGCCCCTTGGAGTGCAGCGAGTTTGGCAGCGATTCCCTGCTTGTGCATTCAGGAATATCCAGTGAGCTGTGAACTCACCAGTCTGAATGAAAATCCAACTGGTCCCAAGCCCGAGGGTCACAGGAGACCTGCTGCAATGTATGGAAATATTTGACTCGAATTGCAGCTTTTGCAAGAGTGTCAAGGACAGCAGCAGAAATAAACGCTGGATTTTAAACCCGTGAAGCTCTGGGATGACTCTTTCAGTGTTTGCATCCTGTCAGCTCTACAGTCTCTCTGCTTTTTGCCATGGAAAAGAATCTTGATTTTAGCAAATATTGTTTTTTTTTAAAAAAAAAAATGTATTTTGCAAGTTTTTGAAATGCCTCTTTGGATTCTGATTTTTTTTATCATTATTCTTAGAAGGTCACTGTGGAAAGGGAAGAGTTCTTGTTTGGGGGTTAAGGAAAGTGGTGGAAATCCATTCCAGCTGAAAGCTGGCAAGAGTTCTCAGCCTGCAAGCAAAATTGGTCATTTCTCCCTGCAGATTAAGAAAAAAAAAATCCATTTGGCTCTGTTTATTGTAGAGGAATGCAGAGAAAAAGGACAGGGAGAATGACACAGAAGAAGCAAAACGTTTGCATGATTTATGGGAATTTTGCAACTCCCAACCAGCCCTGTGGGGTGACCTGTTGTCATGAAATGAAAAAAAAAAACAAAACAGCAAATAAAATCAGGGAATGATTCCTGAGGTTGATCCCAGCACTACTGGGCAGCAACTTTCTGTGATTTTGAGTCACAGTGAGAAATCCCCCACGGCACAAGCAGTTCCCAGCCCGAGGGAGAGCCATTAAAAGCAATATTGGGATACATTCCCAGGGGACTTTCACTCCCTCTGTAATCTGGGGTAGAAATGTCTGTGGAAATCGATAGAGCCGCCTCGTATTTTGGTCTATCCCATGACACAGCTCCTTAAAATGACTGCCCATGATTCACAGACTTCTCTCTCCCGTGGGATTCCGTGGTGCCAAAGGAGCTGGAGCTGGCTTGGCTCCTAGGAATAAGCACAAGTTTTTTATTTGCTTTTTCTTCATGCTACTGTTGAGGAGAAGGAAAGGATTTCTCCCAATTTGCATGGAGGCAATGAAGAAATGAAGATTTCAGGATGTTCCCTGGAGCTGAGCAGGCAGGGATGCCATGGACAGGAAGGTGGGTGTTGTCTGCACTCAGTCTGCCTCGGCTTTCCAGCTATTTCTGGGGCTGATGGAATCAATCTGGATCCACAGACAGTCCTTGGAAATGGGGCTTCATCCTTCCAGCTGGCAGAACTGCTGATGGGAACCAAGCTGGGACCCCAGGAGAGGCAGGGCTGCTGCCAGAAGTTCCTACAGAGGATTTC
>NC_031780.1:2715685-2718000 GCF_001522545.3 Parus major
TCTTTCCCCCTGGATCATTGGAGCTCCAGTCTCTAACACATTTTTACACATCACAGCCGAATTCCTGAATTCCCATTCCTCCCACTACTCCCAGTTTGTCCCAGAGCAGCCACGGATGGATCGGCACTGGGAAAATCCACCCCAAGTTTGACAGGACCATTCCTTTGACTCTGGAGATAAATCTGCTCCAGCCTCACTTTTATTTTCCACCACCATTCCTTAAAAAAGAACTTCCTTGGCAGCGAATCCTGTGGGAGCTGCACATTTCCAGCAGCCCTGGGATTTCCACGGACGAGGAATTTCACCGTCACCAGCGGGAGTGTTTGTACCAGGAATGTTTCTTCCCCTCGGTGATTGCACTTCATCAGAACACGATCCCTGGGGACCCAGTGTCCAGTCAAAACAGCTCCAATTTCACACTGCACTGGGTGCACACCCAAAACAGCGTTTCCAGCAACTGCAGAAGTCGCTTTTCGCTGGTAAAAAGAGTAATTTCCTTGCCCGGTAGGAGGAGAAGGAAAGATTCTCCCATGTTTTGGGGTCAGGGGGACAGAGATCCCACAGCTGACACAGGGCAAGAGAGAAGCTGAAGTGGTTTCTCGTCACGCACGAGCCTTCATGGGAAATTTGCTTCTATGTCTGCGTGGAGAAGCTTGGCTGGTCTCTCATGGAACCATGGGGGCTTTCTGACCTCGACACCCTTTCAGTTTTCATGGATTTGTTGGGATTTTTGTGCCTGTCTGAGTCACTTGGCTTCCATTTATTTAATGGCCAATTGATTTAAGGATTTCTGGGAGGTTTGTGCAGCAAGATCCACGCACACCTCAGTGACATCCTTTTAATTCATTTAAATTCTTTTAATTCATTTGTAATTCCTGTGCTAGAAAGTACATCTCTTATTTTTGCCCTCTTCCAGGCTTTCCATGGCACTTTGGAAACTATAAAAAAAGCACTTTTAGGAGAGTGAAATAGCACCTTTAAAGTCCATTGACATATTTTGGACCGTGAGATCTTTTCACAGAAGGACAGAATGGAAAAATAAGGGATATTTTGATTTTTTTAAAAAAATTGAGAAACTCTCCTTCCTAAATAGGGTCAGTTGGCATCTGTACCTCCTTCTTTGCTACAAAAGCCTGTCCCAGTCTTTGCTGTCGGACCCATTTCATAGTAAAAATAGCACATGGAAAATTTTTGTCCCAGAGGTTGTTGCCAGCTGAGTGCTCAGGCCGCTGCTTTCAAGTGACTAATTTAGAGCAAGATTTGACTTGAGAGAGCGCTAAGTGATGGTGTCATTGCCTTCCTTGTCACATCCAGGTAAAACTTGTGGGAAGAGCTGTGACAAGTTCAGCCTGAGCCTAAAATGGTGAGGAAAACAGCCAAGGAAATTGTGAGTGATCGCAAAATCATGGAATGGGTTGGGATGGAAACAACCTTAAAGCTCATCTCGTTCCCTGCCATGGGCAAGGACCAGCTTCCACCATCCCAGGTTGCTCCAAGCCCCATCCAACCTGGCCTTGGGCACTTCCAGGGATGTTTAATCATATTCAGGGACATGAAAATGAAATTAAAAACACACCCTCAGTGTGTTCATGCCTGAAAGCTGAACTTTGCAAGGCTCAGCCTGTGCAACCCCAAAATCCCGAGACACAAAGGTCTCTGAGCCCCAGAGCTGCTAAACCTCAGAGGTGCTTCGTGGCTAATTGGCATGGTTTAATTAACAAGTCCTGCACCATATTGTCCCTGCCTTGAAGCTGCAGCTCTTGCCTGTGATGAGAACCCCAGCTTTTATTTGATTTTATTTTTCAACTCAACGCCTCTCTTTTATGTTTGCAGAACAAAATGTGATGCTGTAACGTCAGGTGAAGAAGGAAAACATGCTGAAAGTTGGCGTTTCCTTTAAAATCTCAGTTTGCCTCCTCTTTTTGAGGATTTAGGCAATAATTCAGCTGCACTGCAGTTCTGACAACAACATCCTTGCGAGTGAGTGGTGAGAAACACCCCGGGAGGACGCCCCTGTGGTTAATGTAAATAGGTGTAGCCCCTGCATGCCTGCAGCTGAAATTTGGAGAAGGCAGAAAGGGCCATGTGTTTCTCTGTCCTGTCCCCTGCAGCGAGTTCATCATCCTGGTGCACACACACCTCTCCTCCTGCTCCCATCGGGATGAGGAGCTGGGATCCAGCCGAATTCCTCTCCTGGCTCCAGCTGTGCTCTGATCCCGCAGGGCGTGCAGCCTCTGCTGGAGCATCATCGGCAGCGGGCTGGGAAAAAGGGACAGGAATCAGCTGGAATGGTCCTGGAAAAAGGGACAGGAATC